>NW_027472923.1:0-162403 GCF_030347505.1 Rhynchophorus ferrugineus
GCCCAAGTTAGAAGCAGAGCCTAAGGTGTAAATTATCGATAGTCCATATCTCGGAAACTATAAGAGATAATGCAATTTGGCAACCGGCAATGTAATTAGCATGCCGAATATTACTTGGAATGTGAATTGGAACGAAATCGCCAATAGGTAAAACCATTTTACAATTTGGGCCCAAGTTAGAAGCAGAGCCTAAGGTGTAAATTATCGATAGTCCATATCTCGGAAACTATAAGAGATAATGCAATTTGGCAACCGGCAATGTAATTAGCATGCCGAATATTACTTGGAATGTGAATTGGAATGAAATCGCCAATAGATAAGACCATTTTACAATTTGGGCCCAAGTTAGAAGCAGAGCCTAAGGTGTAAATTATCCATAGTCCATATCTCGGAAACTATAAGAGGTAATGCAATTTGGCAACTGGCAATGTAATTAGCATGCCGAATATTACTTGGAATGTGAATTGGGACGAAATCGCCAATAGATAAGACCATTTTACAATTTGGGCCCAAGTTAGAAGCAGAGCCTAAGGTGTAAATTATCGATAGTCCATATCTCGGAAACTATAAGAGATAATGCAATTTGGCAACCGGCAATGTAATTAGCATGCCGAATACTACTTGGAATGTGAATTGGATCGAAATCGCCAATAGATAAGACCATTTTACAGTTCGGGCCCAAGTTAGAAGCAGAGCCTAAGGTTAAAAATAATCGATAGTCCATATCTCGGAAACTATAAGAGATAATGCAATTTGGGAACCGGCAATGTAATTAGCATGCCAAATATTACTTGGAATGTGAATTGGAACGAAATCGCCAATAGAGAAGACCATTTTACAATTTGGGCCCAAGTTAGAAGCAGAGCCTAAGGTGTAAATTATCGATAGTCCATATCTCGGAAACTATAAGAGATAATGCAATTTGGCAACCGGCAATGTAATTAGCATGCCGAATATTACTTGGAATGTGAATTGGAACGAAATCGCCAATATATAAGACCATTTTACAATTTGGGCCCAAGTTAGAAGCAGAGCCTAAGGTGTAAATTATCGATAGTCCATATCTCGGAAACTATAAGAGATAATGCAATTTGGCAACCGGCAATGTAATTAGCATGCCGAATATTACTTGGAATGTGAACTGGAACGAAATCGCCAATAGATAAGACCATATTACAATTTGGGCCCAAGTTAGAAGCAGAGCCTAAGGTGTAAATTATCGATAGTCCATATCTCGGAAACTATAAGAGATAATGCAATTTGGCAACCGGCAATGTAATTAGCATGCCGAATATTACTTGGAATGTGAATTGGAACGAAATCACCAATAGATAAGACCATTTTACAATTTGGGCCCAAGTTAGAAGCAGAGCCTAAGGTGTAAATTATCGATAGTCCATATCTCGGAAACTATAAGAGATAATGCAATTTGGCAACCGGCAATGTAATTAGCATGCCGAATATTACTTGGAATGTGAATTGGAACGAAATCGCCAATAGATAAGACCATTTTACCATTTGGGCCCAAGTTAGAAGCAGAGCCTAAGGTGTAAATTATCGATAGTCCATATCTCGGAAACTATAAGAGATAATGCAATTTGGCAACCGGCAATGTAATTAGCATGCCGAATATTACTTGGAATGTGAATTGGAACGAAATCGCCAATAGATAAGACCATTTTACAATTTGGGCCCAAGTTAGAAGCAGAGCCTAAGGTGTAAATTATCGATAGTCCATATCTCGGAAACTATAAGAGATAATGCAATTTGGCAACCGGCAATGTAATTAGCATGCCGAATATTACTTGGAATGTGAACTGGAACGAAATCGCCAATAGATAAGACCATATTACAATTTGGGCCCAAGTTAGAAGCAGAGCCTAAGGTGTAAATTATCGATAGTCCATATCTCGGAAACTATAAGAGATAATGCAATTTGGCAACCTTCAATGTAATTAGCATGCCGAATATTACTTGGAATGTGAATTGGAACGAAATCGCCAATAGATAAGACCATTTTACAATTTGGGCCCAAGTTAGAAGCAGAGCCTAAGGTGTAAATTATCGATAGTCCATATCTCGGAAACTATAAGAGATAATGCAATTTGGCAACCGGCAATGTAATTAGCATGCCGAATATTACTTGGAATGTGAATTGGAACGAAATCGCCAATAGGTAAAACCATTTTACAATTTGGGCCCAAGTTAGAAGCAGAGCCTAAGGTGTAAATTATCGATAGTCCATATCTCGGAAACTATAAGAGATAATGCAATTTGGCAACCGGCAATGTAATTAGCATGCCGAATATTACTTGGAATGTGAATTGGAATGAAATCGCCAATAGATAAGACCATTTTACAATTTGGGCCCAAGTTAGAAGCAGAGCCTAAGGTGTAAATTATCCATAGTCCATATCTCGGAAACTATATGAGGTAATGCAATTTGGCAACTGGCAATGTAATTAGCATGCCGAATATTACTTGGAATGTGAATTGGGACGAAATCGCCAATAGATAAGACCATTTTACAATTTGGGCCCAAGTTAGAAGCAGAGCCTAAGGTGTAAATTATCGATAGTCCATATCTCGGAAACTATAAGAGATAATGCAATTTGGCAACCGGCAATGTAATTAGCATGCCGAATACTACTTGGAATGTGAATTGGATCGAAATCGCCAATAGATAAGACCATTTTACAGTTCGGGCCCAAGTTAGAAGCAGAGCCTAAGGTTAAAAATAATCGATAGTCCATATCTCGGAAACTATAAGAGATAATGCAATTTGGGAACCGGCAATGTAATTAGCATGCCAAATATTACTTGGAATGTGAATTGGAACGAAATCGCCAATAGAGAAGACCATTTTACAATTTGGGCCCAAGTTAGAAGCAGAGCCTAAGGTGTAAATTATCGATAGTCCATATCTCGGAAACTATAAGAGATAATGCAATTTGGCAACCGGCAATGTAATTAGCATGCCGAATATTACTTGGAATGTGAATTGGAACGAAATCGCCAATAGATAAGACCATTTTACAATTTGGGCCCAAGTTAGAAGCAGAGCCTAAGGTGTAAATTATCGATAGTCCATATCTCGGAAACTATAAGAGATAATGCAATTTGGCAACCGGCAATGTCATTAGCATGCCGAATATTACTTGGAATGTGAATTGGAACGAAATCGCCAATAGATAAGACCATTTTACAATTTGGGCCCAAGTTAGAAGCAGAACCTAAGGTGTAAATTATCCATAGTCCATATCTCGGAAACTATAAGAGATAATGCAATTTGGCAACCGGCAATGTAATTAGCATGCCGAATATTACTTGGAATGTGAATTGGAACGAAATCGCCAATAGATAAGACCATTTTACAACTTGGGCCCAAGTTAGAAGCAGAGCCTAAGGTGTAAATTATTGATAGTCCATATCTCGGAAACTATAAGAGATAATGCAATTTCGCAACCGGCAATGTAATTAGCATGCCGAATATTACTTGGAGTGTGAATTGGAACGAAATCGCCAATAGATAAGACCATTTTACAATTTGGGCCCAAGTTAGAAGCAGAGCCTAAGGTGTAAATTATCGATAGTCCGTATCTCGGAAACTATAAGAGATAATGCAATTTGGCAACCGGCAATGTAATTAGCATGCCGAATATTACTTGGAATGTGAATTGGAACGAAATCGCCAATAGATAAGACCATTTTACAATTTGGGCCCAAGTTAGAAGCAGAGCCTAAGGTGTAAATTATCGATAGTCCATATCTCGGAAACTATAAGAGATAATGCAATTTGGCAACCGGCAATGTAATTAGCATGCCGAATATTACTTGGAATGTGAATTGGAACGAAATCGCCAATAGATAAGACCATTTTACAATTTGGGCCCAAGTTAGAAGCAGAGCCTAAGGTGTAAATTATCGATAGTCCATATCTCGGAAACTATAAGAGATAATGCAATTTGGCAACCGGCAATGTAATTAGCATGCCGAATATTACTTGGAATGTGAATTGGAACGAAATCGCCAATAGATAAGACCATTTTACAATTTGGGCCCAAGTTAGAAGCAGAGCCTAAGGTGTAAATTATCGATAGTCCATATCTCGGAAACTATAAGAGATAATGCAATTTGGCAACCGGCAATGTAATTAGCATGCCGAATATTACTTGGAATGTGAATTGGAACGAAATCGCCAATAGATAAGACCATATTACAATTTGGGCCCAAGTTAGAAGCAGAGCCTAAGGTGTAAATTATCGATAGTCCATATCTCGGAAACTATAAGAGATAATGCAATTTGGCAACCGGCAATGTAATTAGCATGCCGAATATTACTTGGAATGTGAATTGGAACGAAATCGCCAATAGATAAGACCATTTTACAATTTGGGCCCAAGTTAGAAGCAGAGCCTAAGGTGTAAATTATCGATAGTCCATATCTCGGAAACTATAAGAGATAATGCAATTTGGCAACCGGCAATGTAATTAGCATGCCGAATATTACTTGGAATGTGAATTGGAACGAAATCGCCAATAGGTAAAACCATTTTACAATTTGGGCCCAAGTTAGAAGCAGAGCCTAAGGTGTAAATTATCGATAGTCCATATCTCGGAAACTATAAGAGATAATTCAATTTGGCCACCGGCAATGTAATTAGCATGCCGAATATTACTTGGAATGTGAATTGGAACGAAATCGCCAATAGATAAGACCATTTTACAATTTGGGCCCAAGTTAGAAGCAGAGCCTAAGGTGTAAATTATCGATAGTCCATATCACGGAAACTATAAGAGATAATGCAATTTGGCAACCGGCAATGTAATTAGCATGCCGAATATTACTTGGAATGCGAATTGGAACGAAATCGCCAATAGATAAGGCCATTTTACAATTTGGGCCCAAGTTAGAAGCAGAGCCTAAGGTGTAAATTATCGATAGTCCATATCTCGGAAACTATAAGAGATAATGCAATTTGGCAACCGGCAATGTAATTAGCATGCCGAATATTACTTGGAAAGTGAATTGGAACGAAATCGCCAATAGATAAGACCATTTTACAATTTGGGCCCAAGTTAGAAGCAGAGCCTAAGGTGTAAATTATCGATAGTCCATATCTCGGAAACTAAAAGAGATAATGCAATTTGGCAACCGGCAATGTAATTAGCATGCCGAATATTACTTGGAATGTGAATTGGAACGAAATCGCTAATAGATAAGACCATTTTACAATTTGGGCCCAAGTTAGAAGCAGAGCCTAAGGTGTAAATTATCGATAGTCCATATCTCGGAAACTATAAGAGATAATGCAGTTTCGCAACCGGCAATGTAATTAGCATGCCGAATATTACTTGGAATGTGAATTGGGACGAAATCGCCAATAGATAAGACCATTTTACAATTTGGGCCCAAGTTAGAAGCAGAGCCTAAGGAGTAAATTATCGATAGTCCATATCTCGGAAACTATAAGAGATAATGCAATTTGGCAACCGGCAATGTAATTAGCATGCCGAATATTACTTGGAATGTGAATTGGAACGAAATCGCCAATAGATAAGACCATTTTACAATTTGGGCCCAAGTTAGAAGCAGAGCCTAAGGTGTAAATTATCGATAGTCCATATCTCGGAAACTATAAGAGATAATGCAATTTGGCAACCGGCAATGTAATTAGCATGCCGAATACCACTTGGAATGTGAATTGGAACGAAATCGCCAATAGATAAGACCATTTTACAATTTGGGCCCAAGTTAGAAGCAGAGCCTAAGGTGTAAATTATCGATAGTCCATATCTCGGAAACTATAAGAGATAATGCAATTTCGCAACCGGCAATGTAATTAGCATGCCGAATATTACTTGGAATGTGAATTGGGACGAAATCGCCAATAGATAAGACCATTTTACAATTTGGGCCCAAGTTAGAAGCAGAGCCTAAGGTGTAAATTATCGATAGTCCATATCTCGGAAACTATAAGAGATAATGCAATTTCGCAACCGGCAATGTAATTAGCATGCCGAATATTACTTGGAATGTGAATTGGGACGAAATCGCCAATAGATAAGACCATTTTACAATTTGCGCCCAAGTTAGAAGCAGAGCCTAAGGTGTAAATTATCGATAGTCCATATCTCGGAAACTATAAGAGATAATGCAATTTGGCAACCGGCAATGTAATTAGCATGCCGAATATTACTTGGAATGTGAATTGGAACGAAATCGCCTATAGATAAGACCATTTTACAATTTGGGCCCAAGTTAGAAGCAGAGCCTAAGGTGTAAATTATCGATAGTCCATATCTCGGAAACTATAAGAGATAATGCAATTTGGCAACCGGCAATGTAATTAGCATGCCGAATACCACTTGGAATGTGAATTGGAACGAAATCGCCAATAGATAAGACCATTTTACAATTTGGGCCCAAGTTAGAAGCAGAGCCTAAGGTGTAAATTATCGATAGTCCATATCTCGGAAACTATAAGAGATAATTCAATTTGGCAACCGGCAATGTAACTAGCATGCCGAATATTACTTGGAATGTGAATTGGGACGAAATCGCCAATAGATAAGACCATTTTACAATTTGGGCCCAAGTTAGAAGCAGAGCCTAAGGTGTAAATTATCGATAGTCCATATCTCGGAAACTATAAGAGATAATGCAGTTTCGCAACAGGCAATGTAATTATCATGCCGAATATTACTTGGAATGTGAATTGGGACGAAATCGCCAATAGATAAGACCATTTTACAATTTGGGCCCAAGTTAGAAGCAGAGCCTAAGGTGTAAATTATCGATAGTCCATATCTCGGAAACTATAAGAGATAATTCAATTTGGCAACCGGCAATGTAATTAGCATGCCGAATATTATTTGGAATGTGAATTGGAACGAAATCGCCAATAGATAAGACCATTTTACAATTTGGGCCCAAGTTAGAAGCAGAGCCTAAAGTGTAAATTATCGATAGTCCATATCTCGGAAACTATAAGAGATAATTCAATTTGGCAACCGGCAATGTAATTAGCATGCCGAATATTACTTGGAATGTGAATTGGAACGAAATCGCCAATAGATAAGACCATTTTACAATTTGGGCCCAAGTTAGAAGCAGAGCCTAAGGTGTAAATTATCGATAGTCCATATCTCGGAAACTAAAAGAGATAATGCAATTTGGCAACCGGCAATGTAACTAGCATGCCGAATATTACTTGGAATGTGAATTGGGACGAAATCGCCAATAGATAAGACCATTTTACAATTTGGGCCCAAGTTAGAAGCAGAGCCTAAGGTGTAAATTATCGATAGTCCATATCTCGGAAACTATAAGAGATAATGCAGTTTCGCAACCGGCAATGTAATTAGCATGCCGAATATTACTTGGAATGTGAATTGGGACGAAATCGCCAATAGATAAGACCATTTTACAATTTGGGCCCAAGTTAGAAGCAGAGCCTAAGGTGTAAATTATCGATAGTCCATATCTCGGAAACTATAAGAGATAATGCAATTTGGCAACCGGCAATGTAATTATCATGCCGAATACTACTTGGAATGTGAATTGGAACGAAATCGCCAATAGATAAGACCATTTTAGAGTTTGGGCCCAAGTTAGAAGCAGAGCCTAAGGTTAAAAATAATCGATAGTCCATATCTCGGAAACTATAAGAGATAATGCAATTTGGGAACCGGCAATGTAATTAGCATGCCGAATATTACTTGGAATGTGAATTGGAACGAAATCGCCAATAGATAAGACCATTTTACAATTTGGGCCCAAGTTAGAAGCAGAGCCTAAGGTGTAAATTATCGATAGTCCATATCTCGGAAACTATAAGAGATAATGCAACTTGGCCACCGGCAATGTAATTAGCATGCCGAATATTACTTGGAATGTGAATTGGAACGAAATCGCCAATAGATAAGACCATTTTACAATTTGGGCCCAAGTTAGAAGCAGAGCCTAAGGTGTAAATTATCCATAGTCCATATCTCGGAAACTATAAGAGATAAAGCAATTTGGCAACCGGCAATGTAATTAGCATGCCGAATATTACTTGGAATGTGAATTGGAACGAAATCGCCAATAGATAAGACCATTTTACAATTGGGGCCCAAGTTAGAAGCAGAGCCTAAGGTGTAAATTATGGATAGTCCATATCTCGGAAACTATAAGAGATAATGCAATTTCGCAACCGGCAATGTAATTAGCATGCCGAATATTACTTGGAGTGTGAATTGGAACGAAATCGCCAATAGATAAGACCATTTTACAATTTGGGCCCAAGTTAGAAGCAGAGCCTAAGGTGTAAATTATCGATAGTCCATATCTCGGAAACTATAAGAGATAATGCAATTTGGCAACCGGCAATGTAATTAGCATGCCGAATATTACTTGGAATGGGAATTGGAACGAAATCGCCAATAGGTAAGACCATTTTACAATTTGGGCCCAAGTTAGAAGCAGAGCCTAAGGTGTAAATTTTCGATAGTCCATATCTCGGAAACTATAAGAGATAATGCAATTTGGCAACCGGCAATGTAATTAGCATGCCGAATATTACTTGGAATGTGAATTGGAACGAAATCGCCAATAGATAAGGCCATTTTACAATTTGGGCCCAAGTTAGAAGCAGAGCCTAAGGTGTAAATTATCGATAGTCCATATCTCGGAAACTATAAGAGATAATGCAATTTGGCAACCGGCAATGTAATTAGCATGCCGAATATTACTTGGAATGTGAATTGGAACGAAATCGCCAATAGATAAGACCATTTTACAATTTGGGCCCAAGTTAGAAGCAGAGCCTAAGGTGTAAATTATCGATAGTCCATATCTCGGAAACTATAAGAGATAATGCAATTTGGCAACCGGCAATGTAATTAGCATGCCGAATATTACTTGGAATGTGAATTGGAACGAAATCGCCAATAGATAAGACCATTTTACAATTTGGGCCCAAGTTAGAAGCAGAGCCTAAGGTGTAAATTATCGATAGTCCATATCTCGGAAACTATAAGAGGTAATGCAATTTGGCAACCGGCAATGTAATTAGCATGCCGAATACCACTTGGAATGTGAATTGGAACGAAATCGCCAATAGATAAGACCATTTTACAATTTGGGCCCAAGTTAGAAGCAGAGCCTAAGGTGTAAATTATCGATAGTCCATATCTCGGAAACTATAAGAGATAATTCAATTTGGCAACCGGCAATGTAATTAGCATGCCGAATATTACTTGGAATGTGAATTGGAACGAAATCGCCAATAGATAAGACCATTTTACAATTTGGGCCCAAGTTAGAAGCAGAGCCTTAGGTGTAAATTATCGATAGTCCATATCTCGGAAACTATAAGAGATAATGCAATTTGGCAACCGGCAATGTAATTAGCATGCCGAATATTACTTGGAATGTGAATTGGAACGAAATCGGCAATAGATAAGACGATTTTACAATTTGAGCCCAAGTTAGAAGCAGAGCCTAAGGTGTAAATTACCGATAGTCCATATCTCGGAAACTATAAGAGATAATGCAATTTGGCAACCGGCAATGTAATTAGCATGCCGAATATTACTTGGAATGTGAATTGGAACGAAATCGCCAATAGATAAGACCATTTTACAATTTGGGCCCAAGTTAGAAGCAGAGCCTAAGGTGTAAATTATCGATAGTCCATATCTCGGAAACTATAAGAGATAATGCAATTTGGCAACCGGCAATGTAATTAGCATGCCGAATATTACTTGGAATGTGAATTGGAATGAAATCGCCAATAGATAAGACCATTTTACAATTTGGGCCCAAGTTAGAAGCAGAGCCTAAGGTGTAAATTATCGATAGTCCATATCTCGGAAACTATAAGAGATAATGCAATTTGGCAACCGGCAATGTAATTAGCATGCCGAATATTACTTGGAATGTGAATTGGAACGAAATCGCCAATAGATAAGACGAATTTACAATTTGGGCCCAAGTTAGAAGCAGAGCCTAAGGTGTAAATTACCGATAGTCCATATCTCGGAAACTATATGAGATAATGCAATTTGGCAACCGGCAATGTAATTAGCATGCCGAATATTACTTGGAATGTGAATTGGAACGAAATCGCCAATAGATAAGACCATTTTACAATTTGGGCCCAAGTTAGAAGCAGAGCCTAAGGTGTAAATTATCGATAGTCCATATCTCGGAAACTATAAGAGATAATGCAATTTGGCAACCGGCAATGTAATTAGCATGCCGAATATTACTTGGAATGTGAATTGGAATGAAATCGCCAATAGATAAGACCATTTTACAATTTGTGCCCAAGTTAGAAGCAGAGCCTAAGGTGTAAATTATCGATAGTCCATATCTCGGAAACTATAAGAGATAATGCAATTTGGCAACCGGCAATGTAATTAGCATGCCGAATATTACTTGGAATGTGAATTGGAACGAAATCGCCAATAGATAAGACCATTTTACAATTTGGGACCAAGTTAGAAGCAGAGCCTAAGGTGTAAATTATCGATAGTCCATATCTCGGAAACTAAAAGAGATAATGCAATTTGGCAACCGGCAATGTAATTAGCATGCCGAATATTACTTGGAATGTGAATTGGAACGAAATCGCCAATAGATAAGACCATTTTACAATTTGGGCCCAAGTTAGAAGCAGAGCCTAAGGTGTAAATTATCGATAGTCCATATCTCGGAAATTATAAGAGATAATGCAGTTTCGCAACCGGCAATGTAATTAGCATGCCGAATATTACTTGGAATGTGAATTGGAACGAAATCGCCAATAGATAAGACCATTTTACAATTTGGGCCCAAGTTAGAAGCAGAGCCTAAGGTGTAAATTATCGATAGTCCATATCTCGGAAACTATAAGAGATAATGCAATTTGGCAACCGGCAATGTAATTAGCATGCCGAATACCACTTGGAATGTGAATTGGAACGAAATCGCCAATAGATAAGACCATTTTACAATTTGGGCCCAAGTTAGAAGCAGAGCCTAAGGTGTAAATTATCGATAGTCCATATCTCGGAAACTATAAGAGATAATTCAATTTGGCAACCGGCAATGTAATTAGCATGCCGAATATTACTTGGAATGTGAATTGGAACGAAATCGCCAATAGATAAGACCATTTTACAATTTGGGCCCAAGTTAGAAGCAGAGCCTTAGGTGTAAATTATCGATAGTCCATATCTCGGAAACTATAAGAGATAATGCAATTTGGCAACCGGCAATGTAATTAGCATGCCGAATATTACTTGGAATGTGAATTGGAACGAAATCGCCAATAGATAAGACGATTTTACAATTTGGGCCCAAGTTAGAAGCAGAGCCTAAGGTGTAAATTACCGATAGTCCATATCTCGGAAACTATAAGAGATAATGCAATTTGGCAACCGGCAATGTAATTAGCATGCCGAATATTACTTGGAATGTGAATTGGAACGAAATCGCCAATAGATAAGACCATTTTACAATTTGGGCCCAAGTTAGAAGCAGAGCCTAAGGTGTAAATTATCGATAGTCCATATCTCGGAAACTATAAGAGATAATGCAATTTGGCAACCGGCAATGTAATTAGCATGCCGAATATTACTTGGAATGTGAATTGGAATGAAATCGCCAATAGATAAGACCATTTTACAATTTGGGCCCAAGTTAGAAGCAGAGCCTAAGGTGTAAATTATCCATAGTCCATATCTCGGAAACTATAAGAGATAAAGCAATTTGGCAACCGGCAATGTAATTAGCATGCCGAATATTACTTGGAATGTGAATTGGAACGAAATCGCCAATAGATAAGACCATTTTACAATTGGGGCCCAAGTTAGAAGCAGAGCCTAAGGTGTAAATTATGGATAGTCCATATCTCGGAAACTATAAGAGATAATGCAATTTCGCAACCGGCAATGTAATTAGCATGCCGAATATTACTTGGAGTGTGAATTGGAACGAAATCGCCAATAGATAAGACCATTTTACAATTTGGGCCCAAGTTAGAAGCAGAGCCTAAGGTGTAAATTATCGATAGTCCATATCTCGGAAACTATAAGAGATAATGCAATTTGGCAACCGGCAATGTAATTAGCATGCCGAATATTACTTGGAATGTGAATTGGAACGAAATCGCCAATATATAAGACCATTTTACAATTTGGGCCCAAGTTAGAAGCAGAGCCTAAGGTGTAAATTATCGATAGTCCATATCTCGGAAACTATAAGAGATAATGCAATTTGGCAACCGGCAATGTCATTAGCATGCCGAATATTACTTGGAATGTGAATTGGAACGAAATCGCCAATAGGTAAGACCATTTTACAATTTGGGCCCAAGTTAGAAGCAGAGCCTAAGGTGTAAATTATCGATAGTCCATATCTCGGAAACTATAAGAGATAATGCAATTTGGCAACCGGCAATGTAATTAGCATGCCGAATATTACTTGGAATGTGAATTGGAACGAAATCGCCAATAGATAAGGCCATTTTACAATTTGGGCCCAAGTTAGAAGCAGAGCCTAAGGTGTAAATTATCGATAGTCCATATCTCGGAAACTATAAGGGATAATGCAATTTGGCAACCGGCAATGTAATTAGCATGCCGAATATTACTTGGAATGTGAATTGGAACGAAATCGCCAATAGATAAGACCATTTTACAATTTGGGCCCAAGTTAGAAGCAGAGCCTAAGGTGTAAATTATCGATAGTCCATATCTCGGAAACTAAAAGAGATAATGCAATTTGGCAACCGGCAATGTAATTAGCATGCCGAATATTACTTGGAATGTGAATTGGAACGAAATCGCCAATAGATAAGACCATTTTACAATTTGGGCCCAAGTTAGAAGCAGAGCCTAAGGTGTAAATTATCGATAGTCCATATCTCGGAAATTATAAGAGATAATGCAGTTTCGCAACCGGCAATGTAATTAGCATGCCGAATATTACTTGGAATGTGAATTGGGACGAAATCGCCAATAGATAAGACCATTTTACAATTTGGGCCCAAGTTAGAAGCAGAGCCTAAGGTGTAAATTATCGATAGTCCATATCTCGGAAACTATAAGAGATAATGCAATTTGGCAACCGGCAATGTAATTAGCATGCCGAATATTACTTGGAATGTGAATTGGAACGAAATCGCCAATAGATAAGACCATTTTACAATTTGGGCACAAGTTAGAAGCAGAGCCTAAGGTGTAAATTATCGATAGTCCATATCTCGGAAACTATAAGAGATAATGCAATTTGGCAACCGGCAATGTAATTAGCATGCCGAATACCACTTGGAATGTGAATTGGAACGAAATCGCCAATAGATAAGACCATTTTACAATTTGGGCCCAAGTTAGAAGCAGAGCCTAAGGTGTAAATTATCGATAGTCCATATCTCGGAAACTATAAGAGATAATTCTATTTGGCAACCGGCAATGTAATTAGCATGCCGAATATTACTTGGAATGTGAATTGGAACGAAATCGCCAATAGATAAGACCATTTTACAATTTGGGCCCAAGTTAGAAGCAGAGCCTTAGGTGTAAATTATCGATAGTCCATATCTCGGAAACTATAAGAGATAATGCAATTTGGCAACCGGCAATGTAATTAGCATGCCGAATATTACTTGGAATGTGAATTGGAACGAAATCGCCAATAGATAAGACGATTTTACAATTTGGGCCCAAGTTAGAAGCAGAGCCTAAGGTGTAAATTACCGATAGTCCATATCTCGGAAACTATAAGAGATAATGCAATTTGGCAACCGGCAATGTAATTAGCATGCCGAATATTACTTGGAATGTGAATTGGAACGAAATCGCCAATAGATAAGACCATTTTACAATTTGGGCCCAAGTTAGAAGCAGAGCCTAAGGTGTAAATTATCGATAGTCCATATCTCGGAAACTATAAGAGATAATGCAATTTGGCAACCGGCAATGTAATTAGCATGCCGAATATTACTTGGAATGTGAATTGGAATGAAATCGCCAATAGATAAGACCATTTTACAATTTGGGCCCAAGTTAGAAGCAGAGCCTAAGGTGTAAATTATCGATAGTCCATATCTCGGAAACTATAAGAGATAATGCAATTTGGCAACCGGCAATGTAATTAGCATGCCGAATATTACTTGGAATGTGAATTGGAACGAAATCGCCAATAGATAAGACCATTTTACAATTTGGGCCCAAGTTAGAAGCAGAGCCTAAGGTGTAAATTATCGATAGTCCATATCTCGGAAACTATAAGAGATATTGCAATTTGGCAACCGGCAATGTAATTAGCATGCCGAATATTACTTGGAATGTGAATTGGAACGAAATCGCCAATAGGTAAGACCATTTTACAATTTGGGCCCAAGTTAGAAGCAGAGCCTAAGGTGTAAATTATCGATAGTCCATATCTCGGAAACTATAAGAGATAATTCAATTTGGCAACCGGCAATGTAATTAGCATGCCGAATATTACATGGAATGTGAATTGGAACGAAATCGCCAATAGATAAGACCATTTTACAATTTGGGCCCAAGTTAGAAGCAGAGCCTAAGGTGTAAATTATCGATAGTCCATATCCCGGAAACTATAAGAGATAATGCAATTTGGCAACCGGCAATGTAATTAGCATGCCGAATATTACTTGGAATGTGAATTGGAACGAAATCGCCAATAGATAAGGCCATTTTACAATTTGGGCCCAAGTTAGAAGCAGAGCCTAAGGTGTAAATTATCGATAGTCCATATCCCGGAAACTATAAGAGATAATGCAATTTGGCAACCGGCAATGTAATTAGCATGCCGAATATTACTTGGAATGTGAATTGGAACGAAATCGCCAATAGATAAGGCCATTTTACAATTTGGGCCCAAGTTAGAAGCAGAGCCTAAGGTGTAAATTATCGATAGTCCATATCTCGGAAACTATAAGAGATAATGCAATTTGGCAACCGGCAATGTAATTAGCATGCCGAATATTACTTGGAAAGTGAATTGGAACGAAATCGCCAATAGATAAGACCATTTTACAATTTGGGCCCAAGTTAGAAGCAGAGCCTAAGGTGTAAATTATCGATAGTCCATATCTCGGAAACTAAAAGAGATAATGCAATTTGGCAACCGGCAATGTAATTAGCATGCCGAATATTACTTGGAATGTGAATTGGAACGAAATCGCCAATAGATAAGACCATTTTACAATTTGGGCCCAAGTTAGAAGCAGAGCCTAAGGTGTAAATTATCGATAGTCCATATCTCGGAAACTATAAGAGATAATGCAGTTTCGCAACCGGCAATGTAATTAGCATGCCGAATATTACTTGGAATGTGAATTGGGACGAAATCGCCAATAGATAAGACCATTTTACAATTTGGGCCCAAGTTAGAAGCAGAGCCTAAGGTGTAAATTATCGATAGTCCATATCTCGGAAACTATAAGAGATAATGCAATTTGGCAACCGGCAATGTAATTAGCATGCCGAATATTACTTGGAATGTGAATTGGAACGAAATCGCCAATAGATAAGACCATTTTACAATTTGGGCCCAAGTTAGAAGCAGAGCCTAAGGTGTAAATTATCGATAGTCCATATCTCGGAAACTATAAGAGATAATGCAATTTGGCAACCGGCAATGTAATTAGCATGCCGAATACCACTTGGAATGTGAATTGGAACGAAATCGCCAATAGATAAGACCATTTTAAAATTTGGGCCCAAGTTAGAAGCAGAGCCTAAGGTGTAAATTATCGATAGTCCATATCTCGGAAACTAAAAGAGATAATGCAATTTGGCAACCGGCAATGTAATTAGCATGCCGAATATTACTTGGAATGTGAATTGGAACGAAATCGCCAATAGATAAGACCATTTTACAATTTGGGCCCAAGTTAGAAGCAGAGCCTAAGGTGTAAATTATCGATAGTCCATATCTCGGAAACTATAAGAGATAATGCAGTTTCGCAACGGGCAATGTAATTAGCATGCCGAATATTACTTGGAATGTGAATTGGGACGAAATCGCCAATAGATAAGACCATTTTACAATTTGGGCCCAAGTTAGAAGCAGAGCCTAAGGTGTAAATTATCGATAGTCCATATCTCGGAAACTATAAGAGATAATGCAATTTGGCAACCGGCAATGTAATTAGCATGCCGAATATTACTTGGAATGTGAATTGGAACGAAATCGCCTATAGATAAGACCATTTTACAATTTGGGCCCAAGTTAGAAGCAGAGCCTAAGGTGTAAATTATCGATAGTATATATCTCGGAAACTATAAGAGATAATGCAATTTGGCAACCGGCAATGTAATTAGCATGCCGAATACCACTTGGAATGTGAATTGGAACGAAATCGCCAATAGATAAGACCATTTTACAATTTGGGCCCAAGTTAGAAGCAGAGCCTAAGGTGTAAATTATCGATAGTCCATATCTCGGAAACTATAAGAGATAATTCAATTTGGCAACCGGCAATGTAACTAGCATGCCGAATATTACTTGGAATGTGAATTGGGACGAAATCGCCAATAGATAAGACCATTTTACAATTTGGGCCCAAGTTAGAAGCAGAGCCTAAGGTGTAAATTATCGATAGTCCATATCTCGGAAACTATAAGAGATAATGCAGTTTCGCAACCGGCAATGTAATTAGCATGCCGAATATTACTTGGAATGTGAATTGGAACGAAATCGCCAATAGATAAGACCATTTTACAATTTGGGCCCAAGTTAGAAGCAGAGCCTAAGGTGTAAATTATCGATAGTCCATATCTCGGAAACTAAAAGAGATAATGCAATTTGGCAACCGGCAATGTAATTAGCATGCCGAATATTACTTGGAATGTGAA
The DNA here is from genome assembly GCF_030347505.1 of Rhynchophorus ferrugineus. NCBI lineage: Eukaryota > Metazoa > Arthropoda > Insecta > Coleoptera > Curculionidae > Rhynchophorus > Rhynchophorus ferrugineus. The sequence goes on from NW_027472923.1 coordinate 16,861, forward strand.
TTGGAACGAAATCGCCAATAGATAAGACCATTTTACAATTTGGGCCCAAGTTAGAAGCAGAGCCTAAGGTGTAAATTATCGATAGTCCATATCTCGGAAACTATAAGAGATAATGCAGTTTCGCAACGGGCAATGTAATTAGCATGCCGAATATTACTTGGAATGTGAATTGGGACGAAATCGCCAATAGATAAGACCATTTTACAATTTGGGCCCAAGTTAGAAGCAGAGCCTAAGGTGTAAATTATCGATAGTCCATATCTCGGAAACTATAAGAGATAATGCAATTTGGCAACCGGCAATGTAATTAGCATGCCGAATATTACTTGGAATGTGAATTGGAACGAAATCGCCTATAGATAAGACCATTTTACAATTTGGGCCCAAGTTAGAAGCAGAGCCTAAGGTGTAAATTATCGATAGTATATATCTCGGAAACTATAAGAGATAATGCAATTTGGCAACCGGCAATGTAATTAGCATGCCGAATACCACTTGGAATGTGAATTGGAACGAAATCGCCAATAGATAAGACCATTTTACAATTTGGGCCCAAGTTAGAAGCAGAGCCTAAGGTGTAAATTATCGATAGTCCATATCTCGGAAACTATAAGAGATAATTCAATTTGGCAACCGGCAATGTAACTAGCATGCCGAATATTACTTGGAATGTGAATTGGGACGAAATCGCCAATAGATAAGACCATTTTACAATTTGGGCCCAAGTTAGAAGCAGAGCCTAAGGTGTAAATTATCGATAGTCCATATCTCGGAAACTATAAGAGATAATGCAGTTTCGCAACCGGCAATGTAATTAGCATGCCGAATATTACTTGGAATGTGAATTGGGACGAAATCGCCAATAGATAAGACCATTTTACAATTTGGGCCCAAGTTAGAAGCAGAGCCTAAGGTGTAAATTATCGATAGTCCATATCTCGGAAACTATAAGAGATAATTCAATTTGGCAACCGGCAATGTAATTAGCATGCCGAATATTACTTGGAATGTGAATTGGAACGAAATCGCCAATAGATAAGACCATTTTACAATTTGGGCCCAAGTTAGAAGCAGAGCCTAAGGTGTAAATTATCGATAGTCCATATCTCGGAAACTAAAAGAGATAATGCAATTTGGCAACCGGCAATGTAACTAGCATGCCGAATATTACTTGGAATGTGAATTGGGACGAAATCGCCAATAGATAAGACCATTTTACAATTTGGGCCCAAGTTAGAAGCAGAGCCTAAGGTGTAAATTATCGATAGTCCATATCTCGGAAACTATAAGAGATAATGCAGTTTCGCAACCGGCAATGTAATTAGCATGCCGAATATTACTTAGAATGTGAATTGGGACGAAATCGCCAATAGATAAGACCATTTTACAATTTGGGCCCAAGTTAGAAGCAGAGCCTAAGGTGTAAATTATCGATAGTCCATATCTCGGAAACTATAAGAGATAATGCAATTTGGCAACCGGCAATGTAATTATCATGCCGAATACTACTTGGAATGTGAATTGGAACGAAATCGCCAATAGATAAGACCATTTTACAGTTTGGGCCCAAGTTAGAAGCAGAGCCTAAGGTTAAAAATAATCGATAGTCCATATCTCGGAAACTATAAGAGATAATGCAATTTGGGAACCGGCAATGTAATTAGCATTCCGAATATTACTTGGAATGTGAATTGGAACGAAATCGCCAATAGATAAGACCATTTTACAATTTGGGCCCAAGTTAGAAGCAGAGCCTAAGGTGTAAATTATCGATAGTCCATATCTCGGAAACTATAAGAGATAATGCAACTTGGCCACCGGCAATGTAATTAGCATGCCGAATATTACTTGGAATGTGAATTGGAACGAAATCGCCAATAGATAAGACCATTTTACAATTTGGGCCCAAGTTAGAAGCAGAGCCTAAGGTGTAAATTATCCATAGTCCATATCTCGGAAACTATAAGAGATAAAGCAATTTGGCAACCGGCAATGTAATTAGCATGCCGAATATTACTTGGAATGTGAATTGGAACGAAATCGCCAATAGATAAGATCATTTTACAATTGGGGCCCAAGTTAGAAGCAGAGCCTAAGGTGTAAATTATGGATAGTCCATATCTCGGAAACTATAAGAGATAATGCAATTTCGCAACCGGCAATGTAATTAGCATGCCGAATATTACTTGGAATGTGAATTGGAACGAAATCGCCAATAGATAAGACCATTTTACAATTTGGGCCCAAGTTAGAAGCAGAGCCTAAGGTGTAAATTATCGATAGTCCATATCTCGGAAACTATAAGAGATAATGCAATTTGGCAACCGGCAATGTAATTAGCATGCCGAATATTACTTGGAATGTGAATTGGAACGAAATCGCCAATAGGTAAGACCATTTTACAATTTGGGCCCAAGTTAGAAGCAGAGCCTAAGGTGTAAATTATCGATAGTCCATATCTCGGAAACTATAAGAGATAATTCAATTTGGCCACCGGCAATGTAATTAGCATGCCGAATATTACTTGGAATGTGAATTGGGACGAAATCGCCAATAGATAAGACGATTTTACAATTTGGGCCCAAGTTAGAAGCAGAGCCTAAGGTGTAAATTATCGATAGTCCATATCTCGGAAACTATAAGAGATAATGCAGTTTCGCAACCGGCAATGTAATTAGCATGCCGAATATTACTTGGAATGTGAATTGGGACGAAATCGCCAATAAATAAGACCATTTTACAATTTGGGCCCAAGTTAGAAGCAGAGCCTAAGGTGTAAATTATCGATAGTCCATATCTCGGAAACTATAAGAGATAATTCAATTTGGCAACCGGCAATGTAATTAGCATGCCGAATATTACTTGGAATGTGAATTGGAACGAAATCGCCAATAGATAAGACCATTTTACAATTTGGGCCCAAGTTAGAAGCAGAGCCTAAGGTGTAAATTATCGATAGTCCATATCTCGGAAACTAAAAGAGATAATGCAATTTGGCAACCGGCAATGTAACTAGCATGCCGAATATTACTTGGAATGTGAATTGGGACGAAATCGCCAATAGATAAGACCATTTTACAATTTGGGCCCAAGTTAGAAGCAGAGCCTAAGGTGTAAATTATCGATAGTCCATATCTCGGAAACTATAAGAGATAATGCAGTTTCGCAACCGGCAATGTAATTAGCATGCCGAATATTACTTGGAATGTGAATTGGGACGAAATCGCCAATAGATAAGACCATTTTACAATTTGGGCCCAAGTTAGAAGCAGAGCCTAAGGTGTAAATTATCGATAGTCCATATCTCGGAAACTATAAGAGATAATGCAATTTGGCAACCGGCAATGTAATTATCATGCCGAATACTACTTGGAATGTGAATTGGAACGAAATCGCCAATAGATAAGACCATTTTACAGTTTGGGCCCAAGTTAGAAGCAGAGCCTAAGGTTAAAAATAATCGATAGTCCATATCTCGGAAACTATAAGAGATAATGCAATTTGGGAACCGGCAATGTAATTAGCATTCCGAATATTACTTGGAATGTGAATTGGAACGAAATCGCCAATAGATAAGACCATTTTACAATTTGGGCCCAAGTTAGAAGCAGAGCCTAAGGTGTAAATTATCGATAGTCCATATCTCGGAAACTATAAGAGATAATGCAACTTGGCCACCGGCAATGTAATTAGCATGCCGAATATTACTTGGAATGTGAATTGGAACGAAATCGCCAATAGATAAGACCATTTTACAATTTGGGCCCAAGTTAGAAGCAGAGCCTAAGGTGTAAATTATCCATAGTCCATATCTCGGAAACTATAAGAGATAAAGCAATTTGGCAACCGGCAATGTAATTAGCATGCCGAATATTACTTGGAATGTGAATTGGAACGAAATCGCCAATAGATAAGATCATTTTACAATTGGGGCCCAAGTTAGAAGCAGAGCCTAAGGTGTAAATTATGGATAGTCCATATCTCGGAAACTATAAGAGATAATGCAATTTCGCAACCGGCAATGTAATTAGCATGCCGAATATTACTTGGAATGTGAATTGGAACGAAATCGCCAATAGATAAGACCATTTTACAATTTGGGCCCAAGTTAGAAGCAGAGCCTAAGGTGTAAATTATCGATAGTCCATATCTCGGAAACTATAAGAGATAATGCAATTTGGCAACCGGCAATGTAATTAGCATGCCGAATATTACTTGGAATGTGAATTGGAACGAAATCGCCAATAGGTAAGACCATTTTACAATTTGGGCCCAAGTTAGAAGCAGAGCCTAAGGTGTAAATTATCGATAGTCCATATCTCGGAAACTATAAGAGATAATTCAATTTGGCCACCGGCAATGTAATTAGCATGCCGAATATTACTTGGAATGTGAATTGGAACGAAATCGCCAATAGATAAGACCATTTTACAATTTGGGCCCAAGTTAGAAGCAGAGCCTAAGGTGTAAATTATCGATAGTCCATATCCCGGAAACTATAAGAGATAATGCAATTTGGCAACCGGCAATGTAATTAGCATGCCGAATATTACTTGGAATGTGAATTGGAACGAAATCGCCAATAGATAAGGCCATTTTACAATTTGGGCCCAAGTTAGAAGCAGAGCCTAAGGTGTAAATTATCGATAGTCCATATCTCGGAAACTATAAGAGATAATGCAATTTGGCAACCGGCAATGTAATTAGCATGCCGAATATTACTTGGAAAGTGAATTGGAACGAAATCGCCAATAGTTAAGACCATTTTACAATTTGGGCCCAAGTTAGAAGCAGAGCCTAAGGTGTAAATTATCGATAGTCCATATCTCGGAAACTAAAAGAGATAATGCAATTTGGCAACCGGCAATGTAATTAGCATGCCGAATATTACTTGGAATGTGAATTGGAACGAAATCGCCAATAGATAAGACCATTTTACAATTTGGGCCCAAGTTAGAAGCAGAGCCTAAGGTGTAAATTATCGATAGTCCATATCTCGGAAACTATAAGAGATAATGCAGTTTCGCAACCGGCAATGTAATTAGCATGCCGAATATTACTTGGAATGTGAATTGGGACGAAATCGCCAATAGATAAGACCATTTTACAATTTGGGCCCAAGTTAGAAGCAGAGCCTAAGGTGTAAATTATCGATAGTCCATATCTCGGAAACTATAAGAGATAATGCAATTTGGCAACCGGCAATGTAATTAGCATGCCGAATATTACTTGGAATGTGAATTGGAACGAAATCGCCTATAGATAAGACCATTTTACAATTTGGGCCCAAGTTAGAAGCAGAGCCTAAGGTGTAAATTATCGATAGTCCATATCTCGGAAACTATAAGAGATAATGCAATTTGGCAACCGGCAATGTAATTAGCATGCCGAATACCACTTGGAATGTGAATTGGAACGAAATCGCCAATAGATAAGACCATTTTACAATTTGGGCCCAAGTTAGAAGCAGAGCCTAAGGTGTAAATTATCGATAGTCCATATCTCGGAAACTATAAGAGATAATTCAATTTGGCAACCGGCAATGTAACTAGCATGCCGAATATTACTTGGAAAGTGAATTGGGACGAAATCGCCAATAGATAAGACCATTTTACAATTTGGGCCCAAGTTAGAAGCAGAGCCTAAGGTGTAAATTATCGATAGTCCATATCTCGGAAACTATAAGAGATAATGCAGTTTCGCAACCGGCAATGTAATTAGCATGCCGAATATTACTTGGAATGTGAATTGGGACGAAATCGCCAATAGATAAGACCATTTTACAATTTGGGCCCAAGTTAGAAGCAGAGCCTAAGGTGTAAATTATCGATAGTCCATATCTCGGAAACTATAAGAGATAATTCAATTTGGCAACCGGCAATGTAATTAGCATGCCGAATATTACTTGGAATGTGAATTGGAACGAAATCGCCAATAGATAAGACCATTTTACAATTTGGGCCCAAGTTAGAAGCAGAGCCTAAGGTGTAAATTATCGATAGTCCATATCTCGGAAACTAAAAGAGATAATGCAATTTGGCAACCGGCAATGTAACTAGCATGCCGAATATTACTTGGAATGTGAATTGGGACGAAATCGCCAATAGATAAGACCATTTTACAATTTGGGCCCAAGTTAGAAGCAGAGCCTAAGGTGTAAATTATCGATAGTCCATATCTCGGAAACTATAAGAGATAATGCAGTTTCGCAACCGGCAATGTAATTAGCATGCCGAATATTACTTGGAATGTGAATTGGGACGAAATCGCCAATAGATAAGACCATTTTACAATTTGGGCCCAAGTTAGAAGCAGAGCCTAAGGTGTAAATTATCGATAGTCCATATCTCGGAAACTATAAGAGATAATGCAATTTGGCAACCGGCAATGTAATTATCATGCCGAATACTACTTGGAATGTGAATTGGAACGAAATCGCCAATAGATAAGACCATTTTACAGTTTGGGCCCAAGTTAGAAGCAGAGCCTAAGGTTAAAAATAATCGATAGTCCATATCTCGGAAACTATAAGAGATAATGCAATTTGGGAACCGGCAATGTAATTAGCATTCCGAATATTACTTGGAATGCGATTTGGAACGAAATCGCCAATAGATAAGACCATTTTACAATTTGGGCCCAAGTTAGAAGCAGAGCCTAAGGTGTAAATTATCGATAGTCCATATCTCGGAAACTATAAGAGATAATGCAACTTGGCCACCGGCAATGTAATTAGCATGCCGAATATTACTTGGAATGTGAATTGGAACGAAATCGCCAATAGATAAGACCATTTTACAATTTGGGCCCAAGTTAGAAGCAGAGCCTAAGGTGTAAATTATGGATAGTCCATATCTCGGAAACTATAAGAGATAATGCAATTTCGCAACCGGCAATGTAATTAGCATGCCGAATATTACTTGGAATGTGAATTGGAACGAAATCGCCAATAGATAAGACCATTTTACAATTTGGGCCCAAGTTAGAAGCAGAGCCTAAGGTGTAAATTATCGATAGTCCATATCTCGGAAACTATAAGAGATAATGCAATTTGGCAACCGGCAATGTAATTAGCATGCCGAATATTACTTGGAATGTGAATTGGAACGAAATCGCCAATAGGTAAGACCATTTTACAATTTGGGCCCAAGTTAGAAGCAGAGCCTAAGGTGTAAATTATCGATAGTCCATATCTCGGAAACTATAAGAGATAATTCAATTTGGCCACCGGCAATGTAATTAGCATGCCGAATATTACTTGGAATGTGAATTGGAACGAAATCGCCAATAGATAAGACCATTTTACAATTTGGGCCCAAGTTAGAAGCAGAGCCTAAGGTGTAAATTATCGATAGTCCATATCCCGGAAACTATAAGAGATAATGCAATTTGGCAACCGGCAATGTAATTAGCATGCCGAATATTACTTGGAATGTGAATTGGAACGAAATCGCCAATAGATAAGGCCATTTTACAATTTGGGCCCAAGTTAGAAGCAGAGCCTAAGGTGTAAATTATCGATAGTCCATATCTCGGAAACTATAAGAGATAATGCAATTTGGCAACCGGCAATGTAATTAGCATGCCGAATATTACTTGGAAAGTGAATTGGAACGAAATCGCCAATAGTTAAGACCATTTTACAATTTGGGCCCAAGTTAGAAGCAGAGCCTAAGGTGTAAATTATCGATAGTCCATATCTCGGAAACTAAAAGAGATAATGCAATTTGGCAACCGGCAATGTAATTAGCATGCCGAATATTACTTGGAATGTGAATTGGAACGAAATCGCCAATAGATAAGACCATTTTACAATTTGGGCCCAAGTTAGAAGCAGAGCCTAAGGTGTAAATTATCGATAGTCCATATCTCGGAAACTATAAGAGATAATGCAGTTTCGCAACCGGCAATGTAATTAGCATGCCGAATATTACTTGGAATGTGAATTGGGACGAAATCGCCAATAGATAAGACCATTTTACAATTTGGGCCCAAGTTAGAAGCAGAGCCTAAGGTGTAAATTATCGATAGTCCATATCTCGGAAACTATAAGAGATAATGCAATTTGGCAACCGGCAATGTAATTAGCATGCCGAATATTACTTGGAATGTGAATTGGAACGAAATCGCCAATAGATAAGACCATTTTACAATTTGGGCCCAAGTTAGAAGCAGAGCCTAAGGTGTAAATTATCGATAGTCCATATCTCGGAAACTAAAAGAGATAATGCAATTTGGCAACCGGCAATGTAATTAGCATGCCGAATATTACTTGGAATGTGAATTGGAACGAAATCGCCAATAGATAAGACCATTTTACAATTTGGGCCCAAGTTAGAAGCAGAGCCTAAGGTGTAAATTATCGATAGTCCATATCTCGGAAACTATAAGAGATAATGCAGTTTCGCAACCGGCAATGTAATTAGCATGCCGAATATTACTTGGAATGTGAATTGGGACGAAATCGCCAATAGATAAGACCATTTTACAATTTAGGCCCAAGTTAGAAGCAGAGCCTAAGGTGTAAATTATCGATAGTCCATATCTCGGAAACTATAAGAGATAATGCAATTTGGCAACCGGCAATGTAATTAGCATGCCGAATATTACTTGGAATGTGAATTGGAACGAAATCGCCTATAGATAAGACCATTTTACAATTTGGGCCCAAGTTAGAAGCAGAGCCTAAGGTGTAAATTATCGATAGTCCATATCTCGGAAACTATAAGAGATAATGCAATTTGGCAACCGGCAATGTAATTAGCATGCCGAATACCACTTGGAATGTGAATTGGAACGAAATCGCCAATAGATAAGACCATTTTACAATTTGGGCCCAAGTTAGAAGCAGAGCCTAAGGTGTAAATTATCGATAGTCCATATCTCGGAAACTATAAGAGATAATTCAATTTGGCAACCGGCAATGTAACTAGCATGCCGAATATTACTTGGAAAGTGAATTGGGACGAAATCGCCAATAGATTAGACCATTTTACAATTTGGGCCCAAGTTAGAAGCAGAGCCTAAGGTGTAAATTATCGATAGTCCATATCTCGGAAACTATAAGAGATAATGCAGTTTCGCAACCGGCAATGTAATTAGCATGCCGAATATTACTTGGAATGTGAATTGGGACGAAATCGCCAATAGATAAGACCATTTTACAATTTGGGCCCAAGTTAGAAGCAGAGCCTAAGGTGTAAATTATCGATAGTCCATATCTCGGAAACTATAAGAGATAATTCAATTTGGCAACCGGCAATGTAATTAGCATGCCGAATATTACTTGGAATGTGAATTGGAACGAAATCGCCAATAGATAAGACCATTTTACAATTTGGGCCCAAGTTAGAAGCAGAGCCTAAGGTGTAAATTATCGATAGTCCATATCTCGGAAACTATAAGAGATAATTCAATTTGGCAACCGGCAATGTAATTAGCATGCCGAATATTACTTGGAATGTAAATTGGAACGAAATCGCCAATAGATAAGACCATTTTACAATTTGGGCCCAAGTTAGAAGCAGAGCCTAAGGTGTAAATTATCGATAGTCCATATCTCGGAAACTAAAAGAGATAATGCAATTTGGCAACCGGCAATGTAACTAGCATGCCGAATATTACTTGGAATGTGAATTGGGACGAAATCGCCAATAGATAAGACCATTTTACAATTTGGGCCCAAGTTAGAAGCTGAGCCTAAGGTGTAAATTATCGATAGTCCATATCTCGGAAACTATAAGAGATAATTCAATTTGGCAACCGGCAATGTAACTAGCATGCCGAATATTACTTGGAAAGTGAATTGGGACGAAATCGCCAATAGATAAGACCATTTTACAATTTGGGCCCAAGTTAGAAGCAGAGCCTAAGGTGTAAATTATCGATAGTCCATATCTCGGAAACTATAAGAGATAATGCAATTTGGCAACCGGCAATGTAATTATCATGCCGAATACTACTTGGAATGTTAATTGGAACGAAATCGCCAATAGATAAAACCATTTTACAGTTTGGGCCCAAGTTAGAAGCAGAGCCTAAGGTTAAAAATAATCGATAGTCCATATCTCGGAAACTATAAGAGATAATGCAATTTGGGAACCGGCAAAGTAATTAGCATTCCGAATATTACTTGGAATGTGAATTGGAACGAAATCGCCAATAGATAAGACTATTTTACAATTTGGGCCCAAGTTAGAAGCAGAGCCTAAGGTGTAAATTATCCATAGTCCATATCTCGGAAACTATAAGAGATAAAGCAATTTGGCAACCGGCAATGTAATTAGCATGCCGAATATTACTTGGAATGTGAATTGGAACGAAATCGCCAATAGATAAGACCATTTTACAATTGGGGCCCAAGTTAGAAGCAGAGCCTAAGGTGTAAATTATGGATAGTCCATATCTCGGAAACTATAAGAGATAATGCAATTTCGCAACCGGCAATGTAATTAGCATGCCGAATATTACTTGGAATGTGAATTGGAACGAAATCGCCAATAGATAAGACCATTTTACAATTTGGGCCCAAGTTAGAAGCAGAGCCTAAGGTTAAAAATAATCGATAGTCCATATCTCGGAAACTATAAGAGATAATGCAATTTGGGAACCGGCAATGTAATTAGCATGTCGAATATTACTTGGAAAGTGAATTGGAACGAAATCGCCAATAGATAAGACCATTTTACAATTTGGGCCCAAGTTAGAAGCAGAGCCTAAGGTGTAAATTATCGATAGTCCATATCTCGGAAACTAAAAGAGATAATGCAATTTGGCAACCGGCAATGTAATTAGCATGCCGAATATTACTTGGAATGTGAATTGGAACGAAATCGCCAATAGATAAGACCATTTTACAATTTGGGCCCAAGTTAGAAGCAGAGCCTAAGGTGTAAATTATCGATAGTCCATATCTCGGAAACTATAAGAGATAATGCAGTTTCGCAACCGGCAATGTAATTAGCATGCCGAATATTACTTGGAATGTGAATTGGGACGAAATCGCCAATAGATAAGACCATTTTACAATTTGGGCCCAAGTTAGAAGCAGAGCCTAAGGTGTAAATTATCGATAGTCCATATCTCGGAAACTATAAGAGATAATGCAATTTGGCAACCGGCAATGTAATTAGCATGCCGAATATTACTTGGAATGTGAATTGGAACGAAATCGCCAATAGATAAGACCATTTTACAATTTGGGCCCAAGTTAGAAGCAGAGCCTAAGGTGTAAATTATCGATAGTCCATATCTCGGAAACTATAAGAGATAATGCAACTTGGCCACCGGCAATGTAATTAGCATGCCGAATATTACTTGGAATGTGAATTGGAACGAAATCGCCAATAGATAAGACTATTTTACAATTTGGGCCCAAGTTAGAAGCAGAGCCTAAGGTGTAAATTATCCATAGTCCATATCTCGGAAACTATAAGAGATAAAGCAATTTGGCAACCGGCAATGTAATTAGCATGCCGAATATTACTTGGAATGTGAATTGGAACGAAATCGCCAATAGATAAGACCATTTTACAATTGGGGCCCAAGTTAGAAGCAGAGCCTAAGGTGTAAATTATGGATAGTCCATATCTCGGAAACTATAAGAGATAATGCAATTTCGCAACCGGCAATGTAATTAGCATGCCGAATATTACTTGGAATGTGAATTGGAACGAAGTCGCCAATAGATAAGACCATTTTACAATTTGGGCCCAAGTTAGAAGCAGAGCCTAAGGTTAAAAATAATCGATAGTCCATATCTCGGAAACTATAAGAGATAATGCAATTTGGGAACCGGCAATGTAATTAGCATGTCGAATATTACTTGGAAAGTGAATTGGAACGAAATCGCCAATAGATAAGACCATTTTACAATTTGGGCCCAAGTTAGAAGCAGAGCCTAAGGTGTAAATTATCGATAGTCCATATCTCGGAAACTAAAAGAGATAATGCAATTTGGCAACCGGCAATGTAATTAGCATGCCGAATATTACTTGGAATGTGAATTGGAACGAAATCGCCAATAGATAAGACCATTTTACAATTTGGGCCCAAGTTAGAAGCAGAGCCTAAGGTGTAAATTATCGATAGTCCATATCTCGGAAACTATAAGAGATAATGCAGTTTCGCAACCGGCAATGTAATTAGCATGCCGAATATTACTTGGAATGTGAATTGGGACGAAATCGACAATAGATAAGACCATTTTACAATTTGGGCCCAAGTTAGAAGCAGAGCCTAAGGTGTAAATTATCGATAGTCCATATCTCGGAAACTATAAGAGATAATGCAATTTGGCAACCGGCAATGTAATTAGCATGCCGAATATTACTTGGAATGTGAATTGGAATGAAATCGCCAATAGATAAGACCATTTTACAATTTGGGCCCAAGTTAGAAGCAGAGCCTAAGGTGTAAATTATCGATAGTCCATATCTCGGAAACTATAAGAGATAATGCAATTTGGCAACCGGCAATGTAATTAGCATGCCGAATACTACTTGGAATGTGAATTGGATCGAAATCGCCAATAGATAAGACCATTTTACAGTTCGGGCCCAAGTTAGAAGCAGAGCCTAAGGTTAAAAATAATCGATAGTCCATATCTCGGAAACTATAAGAGATAATGCAATTTGGGAACCGGCAATGTAATTAGCATGCCGAATATTACATGGAATGTGAATTGGAACGAAATCGCCAATAGAGAAGACCATTTTACAATTTGGGCCCAAGTTAGAAGCAGAGCCTAAGGTGTAAATTATCGATAGTCCATATCTCGGAAACTATAAGAGATAATGCAATTTGGCAACCGGCAATGTAATTAGCATGCCGAATATTACTTGGAATGTGAATTGGAACGAAATCGCCAATAGATAAGACCATTTTACAATTTGGGCCCAAGTTAGAAGCAGAGCCTAAGGTTAAAAATAATCGATAGTCCATATCTCGGAAACTATAAGAGATAATGCAATTTGGGAACCGGCAATGTAATTAGCATGCCGAATATTACTTGGAATGTGAATTGGAACGAAATCGCCAATAGAGAAGACCATTTTACAATTTGGGCCCAAGTTAGAAGCAGAGCCTAAGGTGTAAATTATCGATAATCCATATCCCGGAAACTATAAGAGATAATGCAATTTGGCAACCGGCAATGTAATTGGCATGCCGAATATTACTTGGAATGTGAATTGGAACGAAATCGCCAATAGATAAGGCCATTTTACAATTTGGGCCCAAGTTAGAAGCCGAGCCTAAGGTGTAAATTATCGATAGTCCATATCTCGGAAACTATAAGAGATAATGCAATTTGGCAACCGGCAATGTAATTAGCATGCCGAATATTACTTGGAATGTGAATTGGAACGAAATCGCCAATAGATAAGACCATATTACAATTTGGGCCCAAGTTAGAAGCAGAGCCTAAGGTGTAAATTATCGATAGTCCATATCTCGGAAACTATAAGAGATAATGCAATTTGGCAACCGGCAATGTAATTAGCATGCCGAATATTACTTGGAATGTGAATGTAATTAGCATGCCGAATATTACTTGGAATGTGAATTGGAACGAAATCGCCAATAGATAAGACCATTTTACAATTTGGGCCCAAGTTAGAAGCAGAGCCTAAGGTGTAAATTATCGATAGTCCGTATCTCGGAAACTATAAGAGATAATGCAATTTGGCAACCGGCAATGTAATTAGCATGCCGAATATTACTTGGAATGTGAATTGGAACGAAATCGCCAATAGATAAGACCATTTTACAATTTGGGCCCAAGTTAGAAGCAGAGCCTAAGGTGTAAATTATCGATAGTCCATATCTCGGAAACTATAAGAGATAATGCAATTTGGCAACCGGCAATGTAATTAGCATGCCGAATATTACTTGGAATGTGAATTGGAACGAAATCGCCAATAGATAAGACCATTTTACAATTTGGGCCCAAGTTAGAAGCAGAGCCTAAGGTGTAAATTATCGATAGTCCATATCTCGGAAACTATAAGAGATAATGCAATTTGGCAACCGGCAATGTAATTAGCATGCCGAGTATTACTTGGAATGTGAATTGGAACGAAATCGCCAATAGGTAAAACCATTTTACAATTTGGGCCCAAGTTAGAAGCAGAGCCTAAGGTGTAAATTATCGATAGTCCATATCTCGGAAACTATAAGAGATAATTCAATTTGGCCACCGGCAATGTAATTAGCATGCCGAATGTTACTTGGAATGTGAATTGGAACGAAATCGCCAATAGATAAGACCATTTTACAATTTGGGCCCAAGTTAGAAGCAGAGCCTAAGGTGTAAATTATCGATAGTCCATATCCCGGAAACTATAAGAGATAATGCAATTTGGCAACCGGCAATGTAATTAGCATGCCGAATATTACTTGGAATGTGAATTGGAACGAAATCGCCAATAGATAAGGCCATTTTACAATTTGGGCCCAAGTTAGAAGCAGAGCCTAAGGTGTAAATTATCGATAGTCCATATCTCGGAAACTATAAGAGATAATGCAATTTGGCAACCGGCAATGTAATTAGCATGCCGAATATTACTTGGAATGTGAATTGGAACGAAATCGCCAATAGATAAGACCATTTTACAATTTGGGCCCAAGTTAGAAGCAGAGCCTAAGGTGTAAATTATCGATAGTCCATATCTCGGAAACTAAAAGAGATAATGCAATTTGGCAACCGGCAATGTAATTAGCATGCCGAATATTACTTGGAATGTGAATTGGAACGAAATCGCTAATAGATAAGACCATTTTACAATTTGGGCCCAAGTTAGAAGCAGAGCCTAAGGTGTAAATTATCGATAGTCCATATCTCGGAAACTATAAGAGATAATGCAGTTTCGCAACCGGCAATGTAATTAGCATGCCGAATATTACTTGGAATGTGAATTGGGACGAAATCGCCAATAGATAAGACCATTTTACAATTTGGGCCCAAGTTAGAAGCAGAGCCTAAGGTGTAAATTATCGATAGTCCATATCTCGGAAACTATAAGAGATAATGCAATTTGGCAACCGGCAATGTAATTAGCATGCCGAATACCACTTGGAATGTGAATTGGAACGAAATCGCCAATAGATAAGACCATTTTACAATTTGGGCCCAAGTTAGAAGCAGAGCCTAAGGTGTAAATTATCGATAGTCCATATCTCGGAAACTATAAGAGATAATGCAATTTGGCAACCGGCAATGTAATTAGCATGCCGAATACCACTTGGAATGTGAATTGGAACGAAATCGCCAATAGATAAGACCATTTTACAATTTGGGCCCAAGTTAGAAGCAGAGCCTAAGGTGTAAATTATCGATAGTCCATATCTCGGAAACTAAAAGAGATAATGCAATTTGGCAACCGGCAATGTAATTAGCATGCCGAATACCACTTGGAATGTGAATTGGAACGAAATCGCCAATAGATAAGACCATTTTACAATTTGGGCCCAAGTTAGAAGCAGAGCCTAAGGTGTAAATTATCGATAGTCCATATCTCGGAAACTAAAAGAGATAATGCAATTTGGCAACCGGCAATGTAATTAGCATGCCGAATATTACTTGGAATGTGAATTGGAACGAAATCGCCAATAGATAAGACCATTTTACAATTTGGGCCCAAGTTAGAAGCAGAGCCTAAGGTGTAAATTGTCGATAGTCCATATCTCGGAAACTATAAGAGATAATGCAGTTTCGCAACCGGCAATGTAATTAGCATGCCGAATATTACTTGGAATGTGAATTGGGACGAAATCGCCAATAGATAAGACCATTTTACAATTTGGGCCCAAGTTAGAAGCAGAGCCTAAGGTTTAAATTATCGATAGTCCATATCTCGGAAACTATAAGAGATAATGCAATTTGGCAACCGGCAATGTAATTAGCATGCCGAATACCACTTGGAATGTGAATTGGAACGAAATCGCCTATAGATAAGACCATTTTACAATTTGGGCCCAAGTTAGAAGCAGAGCCTAAGGTGTAAATTATCGATAGTCCATATCTCGGAAACTATAAGAGATAATGCAATTTGGCAACCGGCAATGTAATTAGCATGCCGAATACCACTTGGAATGTGAATTGGAACGAAATCGCCAATAGATAAGACCATTTTACAATTTGGGCCCAAGTTAGAAGCAGAGCCTAAGGTGTAAATTATCGATAGTCCATATCTCGGAAACTATAAGAGATAATTCAATTTGGCAACCGGCAATGTAACTAGCATGCCGAATATTACTTGGAATGTGAATTGGGACGAAATCGCCAATAGATAAGACCATTTTACAATTTGGGCCCAAGTTAGAAGCAGAGCCTAAGGTGTAAATTATCGATAGTCCATATCTCGGAAACTATAAGAGATAATGCAATTTGGCAACCGGCAATGTAATTAGCATGCCGAATACCACTTGGAATGTGAATTGGAACGAAATCGCCAATAGATAAGACCATTTTACAATTTGGGCCCAAGTTAGAAGCAGAGCCTAAGGTGTAAATTATCGATAGTCCATATCTCGGAAACTAAAAGAGATAATGCAATTTGGCAACCGGCAATGTAATTAGCATGCCGAATATTACTTGGAATGTGAATTGGAACGAAATCGCCAATAGATAAGACCATTTTACAATTTGGGCCCAAGTTAGAAGCAGAGCCTAAGGTGTAAATTGTCGATAGTCCATATCTCGGAAACTATAAGAGATAATGCAGTTTCGCAACCGGCAATGTAATTAGCATGCCGAATATTACTTGGAATGTGAATTGGGACGAAATCGCCAATAGATAAGACCATTTTACAATTTGGGCCCAAGTTAGAAGCAGAGCCTAAGGTTTAAATTATCGATAGTCCATATCTCGGAAACTATAAGAGATAATGCAATTTGGCAACCGGCAATGTAATTAGCATGCCGAATACCACTTGGAATGTGAATTGGAACGAAATCGCCTATAGATAAGACCATTTTACAATTTGGGCCCAAGTTAGAAGCAGAGCCTAAGGTGTAAATTATCGATAGTCCATATCTCGGAAACTATAAGAGATAATGCAATTTGGCAACCGGCAATGTAATTAGCATGCCGAATACCACTTGGAATGTGAATTGGAACGAAATCGCCAATAGATAAGACCATTTTACAATTTGGGCCCAAGTTAGAAGCAGAGCCTAAGGTGTAAATTATCGATAGTCCATATCTCGGAAACTATAAGAGATAATTCAATTTGGCAACCGGCAATGTAACTAGCATGCCGAATATTACTTGGAATGTGAATTGGGACGAAATCGCCAATAGATAAGACCATTTTACAATTTGGGCCCAAGTTAGAAGCAGAGACTAAGGTGTAAATTATCGATAGTCCATATCTCGGAAACTATAAGAGATAATTAAATTTGGCAACCGGCAATGTAATTAGCATGCCGAATATTACTTGGAATGTGAATTGGAACGAAATCGCCAATAGATAAGACCATTTTACAATTTGGGCCCAAGTTAGAAGCAGAGCCTAAGGTGTAAATTATCGATAGTCCATATCTCGGAAACTATAAGAGATAATTCAATTTGGCAACCGGCAATGTAATTAGCATGCCGAATATTACTTGGAATGTGAATTGGAACGAAATCGCCAATAGATAAGACCATTTTACAATTTGGGCCCAAGTTAGAAGCAGAGCCTAAGGTGTAAATTATCGATAGTCCATATCTCGGAAACTAAAAGAGATAATGCAATTTGGCAACCGGCAATGTAACTAGCATGCCGAATATTACTTGGAATGTGAATTGGGATGAAATCGCCAATAGATAAGACCATTTTACAATTTGGGCCCAAGTTAGAAGCAGAGCCTAAGGTGTAAATTATCGATAGTCCATATCTCGGAAACTATAAGAGATAATGCAGTTTCGCAACCGGCAATGTAATTAGCATGCCGAATATTACTTGGAATGTGAATTGGGACGAAATCGCCAATAGATAAGACCATTTTACAATTTGGGCCCAAGTTAGAAGCAGAGCCTAAGGTGTAAATTATCGATAGTCCATATCTCGGAAACTATAAGAGATAATGCAATTTGGCAACCGGCAATGTAATTATCATGCCGAATACTACTTGGAATGTGAATTGGAACGAAATCGCCAATAGATAAGACCATTTTACAGTTTGGGCCCAAGTTAGAAGCAGAGCCTAAGGTTAAAAATAATCGATAGTCCATATCTCGGAAACTATAAGAGATAATGCAATTTGGGAACCGGCAATGTAATTAGCATGCCGAATATTACTTGGAATGTGAATTGGAACGAAATCGCCAATAGATAAGACCATTTTACAATTTGGGCCCAAGTTAGAAGCAGAGCCTAAGGTGTAAATTATCGATAGTCCATATCTCGGAAACTATAAGAGATAATGCAACTTGGCCACCGGCAATGTAATTAGCATGCCGAATATTACTTGGAATGTGAATTGGAACGAAATCGCCAATAGATAAGACCATTTTACAATTTGGGCCCAAGTTAGAAGCAGAGCCTAAGGTGTAAATTATCCATAGTCCATCTCTCGGAAACTATAAGAGATAAAGCAATTTGGCAACCGGCAATGTAATTAGCATGCCGAATATTACTTGGAATGTGAATTGGAACGAAATCGCCAATAGATAAGACCATTTTACAATTGGGGCCCAAGTTAGAAGCAGAGCCTAAGGTGTAAATTATGGATAGTCCATATCTCGGAAACTATAAGAGATAATGCAGTTTCGCAACCGGCAATGTAATTAGCATGCCGAATATTACTTGGAATGTGAATTGGGACGAAATCGCCAATAGATAAGACCATTTTACAATTTGGGCCCAAGTTAGAAGCAGAGCCTAAGGTGTAAATTATCGATAGTCCATATCTCGGAAACTATAAGAGATAATGCAACTTGGCCACCGGCAATGTAATTAGCATGCCGAATATTACTTGGAATGTGAATTGGAACGAAATCGCCAATAGATAAGACCATTTTACAATTTGGGCCCAAGTTAGAAGCAGAGCCTAAGGTGTAAATTATCCATAGTCCATATCTCGGAAACTATAAGAGATAAAGCAATTTGGCAACCGGCAATGTAATTAGCATGCCGAATATTACTTGGAATGTGAATTGGAACGAAATCGCCAATAGATAAGACCATTTTACAATTGGGGCCCAAGTTAGAAGCAGAGCCTAAGGTGTAAATTGTCGATAGTCCATATCTCGGAAACTATAAGAGATAATGCAGTTTCGCAACCGGCAATGTAATTAGCATGCCGAATATTACTTGGAATGTGAATTGGGACGAAATCGCCAATAGATAAGACCATTTTACAATTTGGGCCCAAGTTAGAAGCAGAGCCTAAGGTTTAAATTATCGATAGTCCATATCTCGGAAACTATAAGAGATAATGCAATTTGGCAACCGGCAATGTAATTAGCATGCCGAATATTACTTGGAATGTGAATTGGAACGAAATCGCCTATAGATAAGACCATTTTACAATTTGGGCCCAAGTTAGAAGCAGAGCCTAAGGTGTAAATTATCGATAGTCCATATCTCGGAAACTATAAGAGATAATGCAATTTGGCAACCGGCAATGTAATTAGCATGCCGAATACCACTTGGAATGTGAATTGGAACGAAATCGCCAATAGATAAGACCATTTTACAATTTGGGCCCAAGTTAGAAGCAGAGCCTAAGGTGTAAATTATCGATAGTCCATATCTCGGAAACTATAAGAGATAATTCAATTTGGCAACCGGCAATGTAACTAGCATGCCGAATATTACTTGGAATGTGAATTGGGACGAAATCGCCAATAGATAAGACCATTTTACAATTTGGGCCCAAGTTAGAAGCAGAGCCTAAGGTGTAAATTATCGATAGTCCATATCTCGGAAACTATAAGAGATAATTAAATTTGGCAACCGGCAATGTAATTAGCATGCCGAATATTACTTGGAATGTGAATTGGAACGAAATCGCCAATAGATAAGACCATTTTACAATTTGGGCCCAAGTTAGAAGCAGAGCCTAAGGTGTAAATTATCGATAGTCCATATCTCGGAAACTATAAGAGATAATTCAATTTGGCAACCGGCAATGTAATTAGCATGCCGAATATTACTTGGAATGTGAATTGGAACGAAATCGCCAATAGATAAGACCATTTTACAATTTGGGCCCAAGTTAGAAGCAGAGCCTAAGGTGTAAATTATCGATAGTCCATATCTCGGAAACTAAAAGAGATAATGCAATTTGGCAACCGGCAATGTAACTAGCATGCCGAATATTACTTGGAATGTGAATTGGGATGAAATCGCCAATAGATAAGACCATTTTACAATTTGGGCCCAAGTTAGAAGCAGAGCCTAAGGTGTAAATTATCGATAGTCCATATCTCGGAAACTATAAGAGATAATGCAGTTTCGCAACCGGCAATGTAATTAGCATGCCGAATATTACTTGGAATGTGAATTGGGACGAAATCGCCAATAGATAAGACCATTTTACAATTTGGGCCCAAGTTAGAAGCAGAGCCTAAGGTGCAAATTATCGATAGTCCATATCTCGGAAACTATAAGAGATAATGCAATTTGGCAACCGGCAATGTAATTATCATGCCGAATACTACTTGGAATGTGAATTGGAACGAAATCGCCAATAGATAAGACCATTTTACAGTTTGGGCCCAAGTTAGAAGCAGAGCCTAAGGTTAAAAATAATCGATAGTCCATATCTCGGAAACTATAAGAGATAATGCAATTTGGGAACCGGCAATGTAATTAGCATGCCGAATATTACTTGGAATGTGAATTGGAACGAAATCGCCAATAGATAAGACCATTTTACAATTTGGGCCCAAGTTAGAAGCAGAGCCTAAGGTGTAAATTATCGATAGTCCATATCTCGGAAACTATAAGAGATAATGCAACTTGGCCACCGGCAATGTAATTAGCATGCCGAATATTACTTGGAATGTGAATTGGAACGAAATCGCCAATAGATAAGACCATTTTACAATTTGGGCCCAAGTTAGAAGCAGAGCCTAAGGTGTAAATTATCCATAGTCCATATCTCGGAAACTATAAGAGATAAAGCAATTTGGCAACCGGCAATGTAATTAGCATGCCGAATATTACTTGGAATGTGAATTGGAACGAAATCGCCAATAGATAAGACCATTTTACAATTGGGGCCCAAGTTAGAAGCAGAGCCTAAGGTGTAAATTATGGATAGTCCATATCTCGGAAACTATAAGAGATAATGCAATTTCGCAACCGGCAATGTAATTAGCATGCCGAATATTACTTGGAGTGTGAATTGGAACGAAATCGCCAATAGATAAGACCATTTTACAATTTGGGCCCAAGTTAGAAGCAGAGCCTAAGGTGTAAATTATCGATAGTCCATATCTCGGAAACTATAAGAGATAATGCAATTTGGCAACCGGCAATGTAATTAGCATGCCGAATATTACTTGGAATGTGAATTGGAACGAAATCGCCAATATATAAGACCATTTTACAATTTGGGCCCAAGTTAGAAGCAGAGCCTAAGGTGTAAATTATCGATAGTCCATATCTCGGAAACTATAAGAGATAATGCAATTTGGCAACCGGCAATGTAATTAGCATGCCGAATATTACTTGGAATGTGAATTGGAACGAAATCGCCAATAGGTAAGACCATTTTACAATTTGGGCCCAAGTTAGAAGCAGAGCCTAAGGTGTAAATTATCGATAGTCCATATCTCGGAAACTATAAGAGATAATGCAATATGGCAACCGGCAATGTAATTAGCATGCCGAATATTACTTGGAATGTGAATTGGAACGAAATCGCCAATAGATAAGGCCATTTTACAATTTGGGCCCAAGTTAGAAGCAGAGCCTAAGGTGTAAATTATCGATAGTCCATATCTCGGAAACTATAAGAGATAATGCAATTTGGCAACCGGCAATGTAATTAGCATGCCGAATATTACTTGGAATGTGAATTGGAACGAAATCGCCAATAGATAAGACCATTTTACAATTTGGGCCCAAGTTAGAAGCAGAGCCTAAGGTGTAAATTATCGATAGTCCATATCTCGGAAACTAAAAGAGATAATGCAATTTGGCAACCGGCAATGTAATTAGCATGCCGAATATTACTTGGAATGTGAATTGGAACGAAATCGCCAATAGATAAGACCATTTTACAATTTGGGCCCAAGTTAGAAGCAGAGCCTAAGGTGTAAATTATCGATAGTCCATATCTCGGAAACTAAAAGAGATAATGCAGTTTCGCAACCGGCAATGTAATTAGCATGCCGAATATTACTTGGAATGTGAATTGGGACGAAATCGCCAATAGATAAGACCATTTTACAATTTGGGCCCAAGTTAGAAGCAGAGCCTAAGGTGTAAATTATCGATAGTCCATATCTCGGAAACTATAAGAGATAATGCAATTTGGCAACCGCCAATGTAATTAGCATGCCGAATATTACTTGGAATGTGAATTGGAACGAAATCGCCAATAGATAAGACCATTTTACAATTTGGGCCCAAGTTAGAAGCAGAGCCTAAGGTGTAAATTATCGATAGTCCATATCTCGGAAACTATAAGAGATAATGCAATTTGGCAACCGGCAATGTAATTAGCATGCCGAATACCACTTGGAATGTGAATTGGAACGAAATCGCCAATAGATAAGACCATTTTACAATTTGGGCCCAAGTTAGAAGCAGAGCCTAAGGCGTAAATTATCGATAGTCCATATCTCGGAAACTATAAGAGATAATTCAATTTGGCAACCGGCAATGTAATTAGCATGCCGAATATTACTTGGAATGTGAATTGGAACGAAATCGCCAATAGATAAGACCATTTTACAATTTGAGCCCAAGTTAGAAGCAGAGCCTTAGGTGTAAATTATCGATAGTCCACGTCTCGGAAACTATAAGAGATAATGCAATTTGGCAACCGGCAATGTAATTAGCATGCCGAATATTACTTGGAATGTGAATTGGAACGAAATCGCCAATAGATAAGACGATTTTACCATTTGGGCCCAAGTTAGAAGCAGAGCCTAAGGTGTAAATTACCGATAGTCCATATCTCGGAAACTATAAGAGATAATGCAATTTGGCAACCGGCAATGTAATTAGCATGCCGAATATTACTTGGAATGTGAATTGGAACGAAATCGCCAATAGATAAGACCATTTTACAATTTGGGCCCAAGTTAGAAGCAGAGCCTAAGGTGTAAGTTATCGATATTCCATATCTCGGAAACTATAAGAGATAATGCAATTTGGCAACCGGCAATGTAATTAGCATGCCGAATATTACTTGGAATGTGAATTGGAATGAAATCGCCAATAGATAAGACCATTTTACAATTTGGGCCCAAGTTAGAAGCAGAGCCTAAGGTGTA
This sequence comes from Rhynchophorus ferrugineus, assembly GCF_030347505.1. Lineage (NCBI taxonomy): Eukaryota > Metazoa > Arthropoda > Insecta > Coleoptera > Curculionidae > Rhynchophorus > Rhynchophorus ferrugineus. The sequence continues at coordinate 40,302 of NW_027472923.1, forward strand.
AATTATCGATAGTCCATATCTCGGAAACTATAAGAGATAATGCAATTTGGCAACCGGCAATGTAATTAGCATGCCGAATATTACTTGGAATGTGAATTGGAACGAAATCGCCAATAGATAAGACGATTTTACAATTTGGGCCCAAGTTAGAAGCAGAGCCTAAGGTGTAAATTACCGATAGTCCATATCTCGGAAACTATAAGAGATAATGCAATTTGGCAACCGGCAATGTAATTAGCATGCCGAATATTACTTGGAATGTGAATTGGAACGAAATCGCCAATAGATAAGACCATTTTACAATTTGGGCCCAAGTTAGAAGCAGAGCCTAAGGTGTAAATTATCGATAGTCCATATCTCGGAAACTATAAGAGATAATGCAATTTGGCAACCGGCAATGTAATTAGCATGCCGAATATTACTTGGAATGTGAATTGGAATGAAATCGCCAATAGATAAGACCATTTTACAATTTGGGCCCAAGTTAGAAGCAGAGCCTAAGGTGTAAATTATCCATAGTCCATATCTCGAAAACTATAAGAGATAATGCAATTTGGCAACTGGCAATGTAATTAGCATGCCGAATATTACTTGGAATGTGAATTGGGACGAAATCGCCAATAGATAAGACCATTTTACAATTTGGGCCCAAGTTAGAAGCAGAGCCTAAGGTTAAAAATAATCGATAGTCCATATCTCGGAAACTATAAGAGATAATGCAATTTGGGAACCGGCAATGTAATTAGCATGCCGAATATTACTTGGAATGTGAATTGGAACGAAATCGCCAATAGATAAGACCATTTTACAATTTGGGCCCAAGTTAGAAGCAGAGCCTAAGGTGTAAATTATCGATAGTCCATATCTCGGAAACTATAAGAGATAATGCAACTTGGCCACCGGCAATGTAATTAGCATGCCGAATATTACTTGGAATGTGAATTGGAACGAAATCGCCAATAGGTAAGACCATTTTACAATTTGGGCCCAAGTTAGAAGCAGAGCCTAAGGTGTAAATTATCGATAGTCCATATCTCGGAAACTATAGGAGATAATTCAATTTGGCAACCGGCAATGTAATTAGCATGCCGAATATTACTTGGAATGTGAATTGGAACGAAATCGCCAATAGATAAGACCATTTTACAATTTGGGCCCAAGTTAGAAGCAGAGCCTAAGGTGTAAATTATCGTTAGTCCATATCACGGAAACTATAAGAGATAATGCAATTTGGCAACCGGCAATGTAATTAGCATGCCGAATATTACTTGGAATGTGAATTGGAACGAAATCGCCAATAGATAAGACTATTTTACAATTTGGGCCCAAGTTAGAAGCAGAGCCTAAGGTGTAAATTATCGATAGTCCATATCTCGGAAACTATAAGAGATAATGCAATTTGGCAACCGGCAATGTAATTAGCATGCCGAATATTACTTGGAATGTGAATTGGAACGAAATAGCCAATAGATAAGACCATTTTACAATTTGGGCCCAAGTTAGAAGCAGAGCCTAAGGTGTAAATTATCGATAGTCCATATCTCTGAAACTATAAGAGATAATGCAATTTGGCAACCGGCAATGTAATCAGCATGCCGAGTATTACTTGGAATGTGAATTGGAACGAAATCGCCAATAGATAAGGCCATTTTACAATTTGGGCCCAAGTTAGAAGCAGAGCCTAAGGTGTAAATTATCGATAGTCCATATCTCGGAAACTATAAAAGATAATGCAATTTGGCAACCGGCAATGTAATTAGCATGCCGAGTATTACTTGGAATGTGAATTGGAACGAAATCGCCAATAGATAAGACCATTTTACAATTTGGGCCCAAGTTAGAAGCAGAGCCTAAGGTGTAAATTATCGATAGTCCATATCTCGGAAACTATAAGAGATAATGCAATTTGGCAACTGGCAATCTAATTAGCATGCCGAATATTACTTGGAATGTGAATTGGAACGAAATCGCCAATAGATAAGACCATTTTACAATTTGGGCCCAAGTTAGAAGCAGAGCCTAAGGTGTAAATTATCCATAGTCCATATCTCGGAAACTATAAGAGATAATGCAATTTGGCAACTGGCAATGTAATTAGCATGCCGAATATTACTTGGAATGTGAATTGGAACGAAATCGCCAATAGATAAGACCATTTTACAATTTGGGCCCAAGTTAGAAGCAGAGCTTAAGGTGTAAATTATCGATAGTCCATATCTCGGAAACTATAAGAGATAATGCAATTTGGCAACCGGCAATGTAATTAGCATGCCGAATATTACTTGGAATGTGAATTGGAATGAAATCGCCAATAGATAAGACCATTTTACAATTTGGGCCCAAGTTAGAAGCAGAGCCTAAGGTGTAAATTATCGATAGTCCATATCTCGGAAACTATAAGAGATAATGCAATTTGGCAACCGGCAATGTAATTAGCATGCCGAATATTACTTGGAATGTGAATTGGAACGAAATCGCCAATAGATAAGACGATTTTACAATTTGGGCCCAAGTTAGAAGCAGAGCCTAAGGTGTAAATTACCGATAGTCCATATCTCGGAAACTATAAGAGATAATGCAATTTGGCAACTGGCAATGTAATTAGCATGCCGAATATTACTTGGAATGTGAATTGGAACGAAATCGCCAATAGATAAGACCATTTTACAATTTGGGCCCAAGTTAGAAGCAGAGCCTAAGGTGTAAATTATCGATAGTCCATATCTCGGAAACTATAAGAGATAATGCAATTTGGCAACCGGCAATGTAATTAGCATGCCGAATATTACTTGGAATGTGAATTGGAATGAAATCGCCAATAGATAAGACCATTTTACAATTTGGGCCCAAGTTAGAAGCAGAGCCTAAGGTGTAAATTATCCATAGTCCATATCTCGGAAACTATAAGAGATAATGCAATTTGGCAACTGGCAATGTAATTAGCATGCCGAATATTACTTGGAATGTGAATTATGACGAAATCACCAATAGATAAGACCATTTTACAATTTGGGCCCAAGTTAGAAGCAGAGCCTAAGGTGTAAATTATCGATAGTCCATATCTCGGAAACTATAAGAGATAATGCAATTTGGCAACCGGCAATGTAATTAGCATGCCGAATACTACTTGGAATGTGAATTGGAACGAAATCGCCAATAGATAAGACCATTTTACAGTTTGGGCCCAAGTTAGAAGCAGAGCCTAAGGTTAAAAATAATCGATAGTCCATATCTCGGAAACTATAAGAGATAATGCAACTTGGGAACCGGCAATGTAATTAGCATGCCGAATATTACTTGGAATGTGAATTGGAACGAAATCGCCAATAGAGAAGACCATTTTACAATTTGGGCCCAAGTTAGAAGCAGAGCCTAAGGTGTAAATTATCGATAGTCCATATCTCGGAAACTATAAGAGATAATGCAATTTGGCAACCGGCAATGTAATTAGCATGCCGAATATTACTTGGAATGTGAATTGGAACGAAATCGCCAATAGAGAAGACCATTTTACAATTTGGGCCCAAGTTAGAAGCAGAGCCTAAGGTGTAAATTATCGATAGTCCATATCTCGGAAACTATAAGAGATAATGCAATTTGGCAACCGGCAATGTAATTATCATGCCGAATACTACTTGGAATGTGAATTGGAACGAAATCGCCAATAGATAAGACCATTTTACAGTTTGGGCCCAAGTTAGAAGCAGAGCCTAAGGTTAAAAATAATCGATAGTCCATATCTCGGAAACTATAAGAGATAATGCAATTTGGGAACCGGCAATGTAATTAGCATGCAGAATATTACTTGGAATGTGAATTGGAACGAAATCGCCAATAGATAAGACCATTTTACAATTTGGGCCCAAGTTAGAAGCAGAGCCTAAGGTGTAAATTATCGATAGTCCATATCTCGGAAACTATAAGAGATAATGCAACTTGGCCACCGGCAATGTAATTAGCATGCCGAATATTACTTGGAATGTGAATTGGAACGAAATCGCCAATAGATAAGACCATTTTACAATTTGGGCCCAAGTTAGAAGCAGAGCCTAAGGTGTAAATTATCCATAGTCCATATCTCGGAAACTATAAGAGATAAAGCAATTTGGCAACCGGCAATGTAATTAGCATGCCGAATATTACTTGGAATGTGAATTGGAACGAAATCGCCAATAGATAAGACCATTTTACAATTGGGGCCCAAGTTAGAAGCAGAGCCTAAGGTGTAAATTATGGATAGTCCATATCTCGGAAACTATAAGAGATAATGCAATTTCGCAACCGGCAATGTAATTAGCATGCCGAATATTACTTGGAGTGTGAATTGGAACGAAATCGCCAATAGATAAGACCATTTTACAATTTGGGCCCAAGTTAGAAGCAGAGCCTAAGGTGTAAATTATCGATAGTCCATATCTCGGAAACTATAAGAGATAATGCAATTTGGCAACCGGCAATGTAATTAGCATGCCGAATATTACTTGGAATGTGATTTGGAACGAAATCGCCAATATATAAGACCATTTTACAATATGGGCCCAAGTTAGAAGCAGAGCCTAAGGTGTAAATTATCGATAGTCCATATCTCGGAAACTATAAGAGATAATGCAATTTGGCAACCGGCAATGTAATTAGCATGCCGAATATTACTTGGAATGTGAATTGGAACGAAATCGCCAATAGGTAAGACCATTTAACAATTTGGGCCCAAGTTAGAAGCAGAGCCTAAGGTGTAAATTATCGATAGTCCATATCTCGGAAACTATAAGAGATAATGCAATTTGGCAACCGGCAATGTAATTAGCATGCCGAATATTACTTGGAATGTGAATTGGAACGAAATCGCCAATAGATAAGGCCATTTTACAATTTGGGCCCAAGTTAGAAGCAGAGCCTAAGGTGTAAATTATCGATAGTCCATATCTCGGAAACTATAAGAGATAATGCAATTTGGCAACCGGCAATGTAATTAGCATGCCGAATATTACTTGGAATGTGAATTGGAACGAAATCGCCAATAGATAAGACCATTTTACAATTTGGGCCCAAGTTAGAAGCAGAGCCTAAGGTGTAAATTATCGATAGTCCATATCTCGGAAACTAAAAGAGATAATGCAATTTGGCAACCGGCAATGTAATTAGCATGCCGAATATTACTTGGAATGTGAATTGGAACGAAATCGCCAATAGATAAGACCATTTTACAATTTGGGCCCAAGTTAGAAGCAGAGCCTAAGGTGTAAATTATCGATAGTCCATATCTCGGAAATTATAAGAGATAATGCAGTTTCGCAACCGGCAATGTAATTAGCATGCCGAATATTACTTGGAATGTGAATTGGGACGAAATCGCCAATAGATAAGACCATTTTACAATTTGGGCCCAAGTTAGAAGCAGAGCCTAAGGTGTAAATTATCGATAGTCCATATCTCGGAAACTATAAGAGATAATGCAATTTGGCAACCGGCAATGTAATTAGCATGCCGAATATTACTTGGAATGTGAATTGGAACGAAATCGCCAATAGATAAGACCATTTTACAATTTGGGCCCAAGTTAGAAGCAGAGCCTAAGGTGTAAATTATCGATAGTCCATATCTCGGAAACTATAAGAGATAATGCAATTTGGCAACCGGCAATGTAATTAGCATGCCGAATACCACTTGGAATGTGAATTGGAACGAAATCGCCAATAGATAAGACCATTTTACAATTTGGGCCCAAGTTAGAAGCAGAGCCTAAGGCGTAAATTATCGATAGTCCATATCTCGGAAACTATAAGAGATAATTCAATTTCGCAACCGGCAATGTAATTAGCATGCCGAATATTACTTGGAGTGTGAATTGGAACGAAATCGCCAATAGATAAGACCATTTTACAATTTGGGCCCAAGTTAGAAGCAGAGCCTAAGGTGTAAATTATCGATAGTCCATATCTCGGAAATTATAAGAGATAATGCAGTTTCGCAACCGGCAATGTAATTAGCATGCCGAATATTACTTGGAATGTGAATTGGGACGAAATCGCCAATAGATAAGACCATTTTACAATTTGGGCCCAAGTTAGAAGCAGAGCCTAAGGTGTAAATTATCGATAGTCCATATCTCGGAAACTATAAGAGATAATGCAACTTGGCCACCGGCAATGTAATTAGCATGCCGAATATTACTTGGAATGTGAATTGGAACGAAATCGCCAATAGATAAGACCATTTTACAATTTGGGCCCAAGTTAGAAGCAGAGCCTAAGGTGTAAATTATCCATAGTCCATATCTCGGAAACTATAAGAGATAAAGCAATTTGGCAACCGGCAATGTAATTAGCATGCCGAATATTACTTGGAATGTGAATTGGAACGAAATCGCCAATAGATAAGACCATTTTACAATTTGGGCCCAAGTTAGAAGCAGAGCCTAAGGTGTAAATTATCGATAGTCCATATCTCGGAAACTATAAGAGATAATGCAATTTGGCAACCGGCAATGTAATTAGCATGCCGAATATTACTTGGAATGTGAATTGGAACGAAATCGCCAATATATAAGACCATTTTACAATTTGGGCCCAAGTTAGAAGCAGAGCCTAAGGTGTAAATTATCGATAGTCCCATATCTCGGAAACTATAAGAGATAATGCAATTTGGCAACCGGCAATGTAATTAGCATGCCGAATATTACTTGGAATGTGAATTGGAACGAAATCGCCAATAGGTAAGACCATTTTACAATTTGGGCCCAAGTTAGAAGCAGAGCCTAAGGTGTAAATTATCGATAGTCCATATCTCGGAAACTATAAGAGATAATGCAATATGGCAACCGGCAATGTAATTAGCATGCCGAATATTACTTGGAATGTGAATTGGAAACGAAATCGCCAATAGATAAGGCCATTTTACAATTTGGGCCCAAGTTAGAAGCAGAGCCTAAGGTGTAAATTATCGATAGTCCCATATCTCGGAAACTATAAGAGATAATGCAATTTGGCAACCGGCAATGTAATTAGCATGCCGAATATTACTTGGAATGTGAATTGGAACGAAATCGCCAATAGATAAGACCATTTTACAATTTGGGCCCAAGTTAGAAGCAGAGCCTAAGGTGTAAATTATCGATAGTCCCTATCTCGGAAACTAAAAGAGATAATGCAATTTGGCAACCGGCAATGTAATTAGCATGCCGAATATTACTTGGAATGTGAATTGGAACGAAATCGCCAATAGATAAGACCATTTTACAATTTGGGCCCAAGTTAGAAGCAGAGCCTAAGGTGTAAATTATCGATAGTCCATATCTCGGAAATTATAAGAGATAATGCAGTTTCGCAACCGGCAATGTAATTAGCATGCCGAATATTACTTGGAATGTGAATTGGGACGAAATCGCCAATAGATAAGACCATTTTACAATTTGGGCCCAAGTTAGAAGCAGAGCCTAAGGTGTAAATTATCGATAGTCCATATCTCGGAAACTATAAGAGATAATGCAATTTGGCAACCGCCAATGTAATTAGCATGCCGAATATTACTTGGAATGTGAATTGGAACGAAATCGCCAATAGATAAGACCATTTTACAATTTGGGCCCAAGTTAGAAGCAGAGCCTAAGGTGTAAATTATCGATAGTCCATATCTCGGAAACTATAAGAGATAATGCAATTTGGCAAACGGCAATGTAATTAGCATGCCGAATACCACTTGGAATGTGAATTGGAACGAAATCGCCAATAGATAAGACCATTTTACAATTTGGGCCCAAGTTAGAAGCAGAGCCTAAGGCGTAAATTATCGATAGTCCATATCTCGGAAACTATAAGAGATAATTCAATTTGGCAACCGGCAATGTAATTAGCATGCCGAATATTACTTGGAATGTGAATTGGAACGAAATCGCCAATAGATAAGACCATTTTACAATTTGGGCCCAAGTTAGAAGCAGAGCCTTAGGTGTAAATTATCGATAGTCCATGTCTCGGAAACTATAAGAGATAATGCAATTTGGCAACCGGCAATGTAATTAGCATGCCGAATATTACTTGGAATGTGAATTGGAACGAAATCGCCAATAGATAAGACGATTTTACAATTTGGGCCCAAGTTAGAAGCAGAGCCTAAGGTGTAAATTACCGATAGTCCATATCTCGGAAACTATAAGAGATAATGCAATTTGGCAACCGGCAATGTAATTAGCATGCCGAATATTACTTGGAATGTGAATTGGAACGAAATCGCCAATAGATAAGACCATTTTACAATTTGGGCCCAAGTTAGAAGCAGAGCCTAAGGTGTAAGTTATCGATAGTCCATATCTCGGAAACTATAAGAGATAATGCAATTTGGCAACCGGCAATGTAATTAGCATGCCGAATATTACTTGGAATGTGAATTGGAATGAAATCGCCAATAGATAAGACCATTTTACAATTTGGGCCCAAGTTAGAAGCAGAGCCTAAGGTGTAAATTATCGATAGTCCATATCTCGGAAACTATAAGAGATAATGCAATTTGGCAACCGGCAATGTAATTAGCATGCCGAATATTACTTGGAATGTGAATTGGAACGAAATCGCCAATAGATAAGACGATTTTACAATTTGGGCCCAAGTTAGAAGCAGAGCCTAAGGTGTAAATTACCGATAGTCCATATCTCGGAAACTATAAGAGATAATGCAATTTGGCAACCGGCAATGTAATTAGCATGCCGAATATTACTTGCAATGTGAATTGGAACGAAATCGCCAATAGATAAGACCATTTTACAATTTGGGCCCAAGTTAGAAGCAGAGCCTAAGGTGTAAATTATCGATAGTCCATATCTCGGAAACTATAAGAGATAATGCAATTTGGCAACCGGCAATGTAATTAGCATGCCGAATATTACTTGGAATGTGAATTGGAATGAAATCGCCAATAGATAAGACCATTTTACAATTTGGGCCCAAGTTAGAAGCAGAGCCTAAGGTGTAAATTATCCATAGTTCATATCTCGAAAACTATAAGAGATAATGCAACTTGGCAACTGGCAATGTAATTAGCATGCCGAATATTACTTGGAATGTGAATTGGGACGAAATCGCCAATAGATAAGACCATTTTACAATTTGGGCCCAAGTTAGAAGCAGAGCCTAAGGTTAAAAATAATCGATAGTCCATATCTCGGAAACTATAAGAGATAATGCAATTTGGGAACCGGCAATGTAATTAGCATGCCGAATATTACTTGGAATGTGAATTGGAACGAAATCGCCAATAGATAAGACCATTTTACAATTTGGGCCCAAGTTAGAAGCAGAGCCTAAGGTGTAAATTATCGATAGTCCATATCTCGGAAACTATAAGAGATAATGCAACTTGGCCACCGGCAATGTAATTAGCATGCCGAATATTACTTGGAATGTGAATTGGAACGAAATCGCCAATAGGTAAGACCATTTTACAATTTGGGCCCAAGTTAGAAGCAGAGCCTAAGGTGTAAATTATCGATAGTCCATATCTCGGAAACTATAGGAGATAATTCAATTTGGCAACCGGCAATGTAATTAGCATGCCGAATATTACTTGGAATGTGAATTGGAACGAAATCGCCAATAGATAAGACCATTTTACAATTTGGGCCCAAGTTAGAAGCAGAGCCTAAGGTGTAAATTATCGATAGTCCATATCACGGAAACTATAAGAGATAATGCAATTTGGCAACCGGCAATGTAATTAGCATGCCGAATATTACTTGGAATGTGAATTGGAACGAAATCGCCAATAGATAAGACTATTTTACAATTTGGGCCCAAGTTAGAAGCAGAGCCTAAGGTGTAAATTATCGATAGTCCATATCTCGGAAACTATAAGAGATAATGCAATTTGGCAACCGGCAATTTAATTAACATGCCGAATATTACTTGGAATGTGAATTGGAACGTAATCGCCAATAGATAAGACCATTTTACAATTTGGGTCCAAGTTAGAAGCAGAGCCTAAGGTGTAAATTATCGATAGTCCATATCTCGGAAACTATAAGAGATAATGCAATTTGGCAACCGGCAATGTAATTAGCATGCCGAATCTTACTTGGAATGTGAATTGGAACGAAATAGCCAATAGATAAGACCATTTTACAATTTGGGCCCAAGTTAGAAGCAGAGCCTAAGGTGTAAATTATCGATAGTCCATATCTCTGAAACTATAAGAGATAATGCAATTTGGCAACCGGCAATGTAATCAGCATGCCGAGTATTACTTGGAATGTGAATTGGAACGAAATCGCCAATAGATAAGGCCATTTTACAATTTGGGCCCAAGTTAGAAGCAGAGCCTAAGGTGTAAATTATCGATAGTCCATATCTCGGAAACTATAAAAGATAATGCAATTTGGCAACCGGCAATGTAATTAGCATGCCGAATATTACTTGGAATGTGAATTGGAACGAAATCGCCAATAGATAAGACCATTTTACAATTTGGGCCCAAGTTAGAAGCAGAGCCTAAGGTGTAAATTATCGATAATCCATATCTCGGAAACTATAAGAGATAATGCAATTTGGCAACTGGCAATCTAATTAGCATGCCGAATATTACTTGGAATGTGAATTGGAACGAAATCGCCAATAGATAAGACCATTTTACAATTTGGGCCCAAGTTAGAAGCAGAGCCTAAGGTGTAAATTATCCATAGTCCATATCTCGGAAACTATAAGAGATAATGCAATTTGGCAACTGGCAATGTAATTAGCATGCCGAATATTACTTGGAATGTGAATTGGAACGAAATCGCCAATAGATAAGGCCATTTTACAATTTGGGCCCAAGTTAGAAGCAGAGCTTAAGGTGTAAATTATCGATAGTCCATATCTCGGAAACTATAAGAGATAATGCAATTTGGCAACCGGCAATGTAATTAGCATGCCGAATATTACTTGGAATGTGAATTGGAATGAAATCGCCAATAGATAAGACCATTTTACAATTTGGGCCCAAGTTAGAAGCAGAGCCTAAGGTGTAAATTATCGATAGTCCATATCTCGGAAACTATAGGAGATAATTCAATTTGGCAACCGGCAATGTAATTAGCATGCCGAATATTACTTGGAATGTGAATTGGAACGAAATCGCCAATAGATAAGACCATTTTACAATTTGGGCCCAAGTTAGAAGCAGAGCCTAAGGTGTAAATTATCGATAGTCCATATCACGGAAACTATAAGAGATAATGCAATTTGGCAACCGGCAATGTAATTAGCATGCCGAATATTACTTGGAATGTGAATTGGAACGAAATCGCCAATAGATAAGACTATTTTACAATTTGGGCCCAAGTTAGAAGCAGAGCCTAAGGTGTAAATTATCGATAGTCCATATCTCGGAAACTATAAGAGATAATGCAATTTGGCAACCGGCAATTTAATTAACATGCCGAATATTACTTGGAATGTGAATTGGAACGTAATCGCCAATAGATAAGACCATTTTACAATTTGGGCCCAAGTTAGAAGCAGAGCCTAAGGTGTAAATTATCGATAGTCCATATCTCGGAAACTATAAGAGATAATGCAATTTGGCAACCGGCAATGTAATTAGCATGCCGAATATTACTTGGAATGTGAATTGGAACGAAATAGCCAATAGATAAGACCATTTTACAATTTGGGCCCAAGTTAGAAGCAGAGCCTAAGGTGTAAATTATCGATAGTCCATATCTCTGAAACTATAAGAGATAATGCAATTTGGCAACCGGCAATGTAATCAGCATGCCGAGTATTACTTGGAATGTGAATTGGAACGAAATCGCCAATAGATAAGGCCATTTTACAATTTGGGCCCAAGTTAGAAGCAGAGCCTAAGGTGTAAATTATCGATAGTCCATATCTCGGAAACTATAAGAGATAATGCAATTTGGCAACTGGCAATCTAATTAGCATGCCGAATATTACTTGGAATGTGAATTGGAACGAAATCGCCAATAGATAAGACCATTTTACAATTTGGGCCCAAGTTAGAAGCAGAGCCTAAGGTGTAAATTATCCATAGTCCATATCTCGGAAACTATAAGAGATAATGCAATTTGGCAACTGGCAATGTAATTAGCATGCCGAATATTACTTGGAATGTGAATTGGAACGAAATCGCCAATAGATAAGGCCATTTTACAATTTGGGCCCAAGTTAGAAGCAGAGCTTAAGGTGTAAATTATCGATAGTCCATATCTCGGAAACTATAAGAGATAATGCAATTTGGCAACCGGCAATGTAATTAGCTTGCCGAATATTACTTGGAATGTGAATTGGAATGAAATCGCCAATAGATAAGACCATTTTACAATTTGGGCCCAAGTTAGAAGCAGAGCCTAAGGTGTAAATTATCGATAGTCCATATCTCGGAAACTATAAGAGATAATGCAATTTGGCAACCGGCAATGTAATTAGCATGCCGAATATTACTTGGAATGTGAATTGGAACGAAATCGCCAATAGATAAGACGATTTTACAATTTGGGCCCAAGTTAGAAGCAGAGCCTAAGGTGTAAATTACCGATAGTCCATATCTCGGAAACTATAAGAGATAATGCAATTTGGCAACTGGCAATGTAATTAGCATGCCGAATATTACTTGGAATGTGAATTGGAACGAAATCGCCAATAGATAAGACCATTTTACAATTTGGGCCCAAATTAGAAGCAGAGCCTAAGGTGTAAATTATCGATAGTCCATATCTCGGAAACTATAAGAGATAATGCAATTTGGCAACCGGCAATGTAATTAGCATGCCGAATATTACTTGGAATGTGAATTGGAATGAAATCGCCAATAGATAAGACCATTTTACAATTTGGGCCCAAGTTAGAAGCAGAGCCTAAGGTGTAAATTATCCATAGTCCATATCTCGGAAACTATAAGAGATAATGCAATTTGGCAACTGGCAATGTAATTAGCATGCCGAATATTACTTGGAATGTGAATTGGGACGAAATCGCCAATAGATAAGACCATTTTACAATTTGGGCCCAAGTTAGAAGCAGAGCCTAAGGTGTAAATTATCGATAGTCCATATCTCGGAAACTATAAGAGATAATGCAATTTGGCAACCGGCAATGTAATTAGCATGCCGAATACTACTTGGAATGTGAATTGGAACGAAATCGCCAATAGATAAGACCATTTTACAGTTTGGGCCCAAGTTAGAAGCAGAGCCTAAGGTTAAAAATAATCGATAGTCCATATCTCGGAAACTATAAGAGATAATGCAATTTGGGAACCGGCAATGTAATTAGCATGCCGAATATTACTTGGAATGTGAATTGGAACGAAATCGCCAATAGAGAAGACCATTTTACAATTTGGGCCCAAGTTAGAAGCAGAGCCTAAGGTGTAAATTATCGATAGTCCATATCTCGGAAACTATAAGAGATAATGCAATTTGGCAACCGGCAATGTAATTAGCATGCCGAATATTACTTGGAATGTGAATTGGAACGAAATCGCCAATAGAGAAGACCATTTTACAATTTGGGCCCAAGTTAGAAGCAGAGCCTAAGGTGTAAATTATCGATAGTCCATATCTCGGAAACTATAAGAGATAATGCAATTTGGCAACCGGCAATGTAATTATCATGCCGAATACTACTTGGAATGTGAATTGGAACGAAATCGCCAATAGATAAGACCATTTTACAGTTTGGGCCCAAGTTAGAAGCAGAGCCTAAGGTTAAAAATAATCGATAGTCCATATCTCGGAAACTATAAGAGATAATGCAATTTGGGAACCGGCAATGTAATTAGCATGCCGAATATTACTTGGAATGTGAATTGGAACGAAATCGCCAATAGATAAGACCATTTTACAATTTGGGCCCAAGTTAGAAGCAGAGCCTAAGGTGTAAATTATCGATAGTCCATATCTCGGAAACTATAAGAGATAATGCAACTTGGCCACCGGCAATGTAATTAGCATGCCGAATATTACTTGGAATGTGAATTGGAACGAAATCGCCAATAGATAAGACCATTTTACAATTTGGGCCCAAGTTAGAAGCAGAGCCTAAGGTGTAAATTATCCATAGTCCATATCTCGGATACTATAAGAGATAAAGCAATTTGGCAACCGGCAATGTAATTAGCATGCCGAATATTACTTGGAATGTGAATTGGAACGAAATCGCCAATAGATAAGACCATTTTACAATTGGGGCCCAAGTTAGAAGCAGAGCCTAAGGTGTAAATTATGGATAGTCCATATCTCGGAAACTATAAGAGATAATGCAATTTCGCAACCGGCAATGTAATTAGCATGCCGAATATTACTTGGAGTGTGAATTGGAACGAAATCGCCAATAGATAAGACCATTTTACAATTTGGGCCCAAGTTAGAAGCAGAGCCTAAGGTGTAAATTATCGATAGTCCATATCTCGGAAACTATAAGAGATAATGCAATTTGGCAACCGGCAATGTAATTAGCATGCCGAATATTACTTGGAATGTGAATTGGAACGAAATCGCCAATATATAAGACCATTTTACAATTTGGGCCCAAGTTAGAAGCAGAGCCTAAGGTGTAAATTATCGATAGTCCATATCTCGGAAACTATAAGAGATAATGCAATTTGGCAACCGGCAATGTAATTAGCATGCCGAATATTACTTGGAATGTGAATTGGAACGAAATCGCCAATAGGTAAGACCATTTAACAATTTGGGCCCAAGTTAGAAGCAGAGCCTAAGGTGTAAATTATCGATAGTCCATATCTCGGAAACTATAAGAGATAATGCAATTTGGCAACCGGCAATGTAATTAGCATGCCGAATATTACTTGGAATGTGAATTGGAACGAAATCGCCAATAGATAAGGCCATTTTACAATTTGGGCCCAAGTTAGAAGCAGAGCCTAAGGTGTAAATTATCGATAGTCCATATCTCGGAAACTATAAGAGATAATGCAATTTGGCAACCGGCAATGTAATTAGCATGCCGAATATTACTTGGAATGTGAATTGGAACGAAATCGCCAATAGATAAGACCATTTTACAATTTGGGCCCAAGTTAGAAGCAGAGCCTAAGGTGTAAATTATCGATAGTCCATATCTCGGAAACTAAAAGAGATAATGCAATTTGGCAACCGGCAATGTAATTAGCATGCCGAATATTACTTGGAATGTGAATTGGAACGAAATCGCCAATAGATAAGACCATTTTACAATTTGGGCCCAAGTTAGAAGCAGAGCCTAAGGTGTAAATTATCGATAGTCCATATCTCGGAAATTATAAGAGATAATGCAGTTTCGCAACCGGCAATGTAATTAGCATGCCGAATATTACTTGGAATGTGAATTGGGACGTAATCGCCAATAGATAAGACCATTTTACAATTTGGGCCCAAGTTAGAAGCAGAGCCTAAGGTATAAATTATCGATAGTCCATATCTCGGAAACTATAAGAGATAATGCAATTTGGCAACCGGCAATGTAATTAGCATGCCGAATATTACTTGGAATGTGAATTGGAACGAAATCGCCAATAGATAAGAGCATTTTACAATTTGGGCCCAAGTTAGAAGCAGAGCCTAAGGTGTAAATTATCGATAGTCCATATCTCGGAAACTATAAGAGATAATGCAATTTGGCAACCGGCAATGTAATTAGCATGCCGAATACCACTTGGAATGTGAATTGGAACGAAATCGCCAATAGATAAGACCATTTTACAATTTGGGCCCAAGTTAGAAGCAGAGCCTAAGGCGTAAATTATCGATAGTCCATATCTCGGAAACTATAAGAGATAATTCAATTTGGCAACCGGCAATGTAATTAGCATGCCGAATATTACTTGGAATGTGAATTGGAACGAAATCGCCAATAGATAAGACCATTTTACAATTTGGGCCCAAGTTAGAAGCAGAGCCTTAGGTGTAAATTATCGATAGTCCATGTCTCGGAAACTATAAGAGATAATGCAATTTGGCAACCGGCAATGTAATTAGCATGCCGAATATTACTTGGAATGTGAATTGGAACGAAATCGCCAATAGATAAGACGATTTTACAATTTGGGCCCAAGTTAGAAGCAGAGCCTAAGGTGTAAATTACCGATAGTCCATATCTCGGAAACTATAAGAGATAATGCAATTTGGCAACCGGCAATGTAATTAGCATGCCGAATATTACTTGGAATGTGAATTGGAACGAAATCGCCAATAGATAAGACCATTTTACAATTTGGGCCCAAGTTAGAAGCAGAGCCTAAGGTGTAAGTTATCGATAGTCCATATCTCGGAAACTATAAGAGATAATGCAATTTGGCAACCGGCAATGTAATTAGCATGCCGAATATTACTTGGAATGTGAATTGGAATGAAATCGCCAATAGATAAGACCATTTTACAATTTGGGCCCAAGTTAGAAGCAGAGCCTAAGGTGTAAATTATCGATAGTCCATATCTCGGAAACTATAAGAGATAATGCAATTTGGCAACCGGCAATGTAATTAGCATGCCGAATATTACTTGGAATGTGAATTGGAACGAAATCGCCAATAGATAAGACGATTTTACAATTTGGGCCCAAGTTAGAAGCAGAGCCTAAGGTGTAAATTACCGATAGTCCATATCTCGGAAACTATAAGAGATAATGCAATTTGGCAACCGGCAATGTAATTAGCATGCCGAATATTACTTGGAATGTGAATTGGAACGAAATCGCCAATAGATAAGACCATTTTACAATTTGGGCCCAAGTTAGAAGCAGAGCCTAAGGTGTAAATTATCGATAGTCCATATCTCGGAAACTATAAGAGATAATGCAATTTGGCAACCGGCAATGTAATTAGCATGCCGAATATTACTTGGAATGTGAATTGGAATGAAATCGCCAATAGATAAGACCATTTTACAATTTGGGCCCAAGTTAGAAGCAGAGCCTAAGGTGTAAATTATCCATAGTCCATATCTCGAAAACTATAAGAGATAATGCAATTTGGGAACCGGCAATGTAATTAGCATGCCGAATATTACTTGGAATGTGAATTGGAACGAAATCGCCAATAGATAAGACCATTTTACAATTTGGGCCCAAGTTAGAAGCAGAGCCTAAGGTGTAAATTATCGATAGTCCATATCTCGGAAACTATAAGAGATAATGCAACTTGGCCACCGGCAATGTAATTAGCATGCCGAATATTACTTGGAATGTGAATTGGAACGAAATCGCCAATAGGTAAGACCATTTTACAATTTGGGCCCAAGTTAGAAGCAGAGACTAAGGTGTAAATTATCGATAGTCCATATCTCGGAAACTATAGGAGATAATTCAATTTGGCAACCGGCAATGTAATTAGCATGCCGAATATTACTTGGAATGTGAATTGGAACGAAATCGCCAATAGATAAGACCATTTTACAATTTGGGCCCAAGTTAGAAGCAGAGCCTAAGGTGTAAATTATCGATAGTCCATATCACGGAAACTATAAGAGATAATGCAATTTGGCAACCGGCAATGTAATTAGCATGCCGAATATTACTTGGAATGTGAATTGGAACGAAATCGCCAATAGATAAGACTATTTTACAATTTGGGCCCAAGTTAGAAGCAGAGCCTAAGGTGTAAATTATCGATAGTCCATATCTCGGAAACTATAAGAGATAATGCAATTTGGCAACCGGCAATTTAATTAACATGCCGAATATTACTTGGAATGTGAATTGGAACGTAATCGCCAATAGATAAGACCATTTTACAATTTGGGCCCAAGTTAGAAGCAGAGCCTAAGGTGTAAATTATCGATAGTCCATATCTCGGAAACTATAAGAGATAATACAATTTGGCAACCGGCAATGTAATTAGCATGCCGAATATTACTTGGAATGTGAATTGGAACGAAATAGCCAATAGATAAGACCATTTTACAATTTGGGCCCAAGTTAGAAGCAGAGCCTAAGGTGTAAATTATCGATAGTCCATATCTCTGAAACTATAAGAGATAATGCAATTTGGCAACCGGCAATGTAATCAGCATGCCGAGTATTACTTGGAATGTGAATTGGAACGAAATCGCCAATAGATAAGGCCATTTTACAATTTGGGCCCAAGTTAGAAGCAGAGCCTAAGGTGTAAATTATCGATAGTCCATATCTCGGAAACTATAAAAGATAATGCAATTTGGCAACCGGCAATGTAATTAGCATGCCGAATATTACTTGGAATGTGAATTGGAACGAAATCGCCAATAGATAAGACCATTTTACAATTTGGGCCCAAGTTAGAAGCAGAGCCTAAGGTGTAAATTATCGATAGTCCATATCTCGGAAACTATAAGAGATAATGCAATTTGGCAACTGGCAATCTAATTAGCATGCCGAATATTACTTGGAATGTGAATTGGAACGAAATCGCCAATAGATAAGACCATTTTACAATTTGGGCCCAAGTTAGAAGCAGAGCCTAAGGTGTAAATTATCCATAGTCCATATCTCGGAAACTATAAGAGATAATGCAATTTGGCAACTGGCAATGTAATTAGCATGCCGAATATTACTTGGAATGTGAATTGGAACGAAATCGCCAATAGATAAGACCATTTTACAATTTGGGCCCAAGTTAGAAGCAGAGCCTAAGGTGTAAATTATCGATAGTCCATATCTCGGAAACTATAAGAGATAATGCAATTTGGCAACCGGCAATGTAATTAGCATGCCGAATATTACTTGGAATGTGAATTGGAATGAAATCGCCAATAGATAAGACCATTTTACAATTTGGGCCCAAGTTAGAAGCAGAGCCTAAGGTGTAAATTATCGATAGTCCATATCTCGGAAACTATAAGAGATAATGCAATTTGGCAACCGGCAATGTAATTAGCATGCCGAATATTACTTGGAATGTGAATTGGAACGAAATCGCCAATAGATAAGACGATTTTACAATTTGGGCCCAAGTTAGAAGCAGAGCCTAAGGTGTAAATTACCGATAGTCCATATCTCGGAAACTATAAGAGATAATGCAATTTGGCAACTGGCAATGTAATTAGCATGCCGAATATTACTTGGAATGTGAATTGGAACGAAATCGCCAATAGATAAGACCATTTTACAATTTGGGCCCAAGTTAGAAGCAGAGCCTAAGGTGTAAATTATCGATAGTCCATATCTCGGAAACTATAAGAGATAATGCAATTTGGCAACCGGCAATGTAATTAGCATGCCGAATATTACTTGGAATGTGAATTGGAATGAAATCGCCAATAGATAAGACCATTTTACAATTTGGGCCCAAGTTAGAAGCAGAGCCTAAGGTGTAAATTATCCATAGTCCATATCTCGGAAACTATAAGAGATAATACAATTTGGCAACCGGTAATGTAATTAGCATGCCGAATACTACTTGGAATGTGAATTGGAACGAAATCGCCAATAGATAAGACCATTTTACAGTTTGGGTCCAAGTTAGAAGCAGAGCCTAAGGTTAAAAATAATCGATAGTCCATATCTCGGAAACTATAAGAGATAATGCAATTTGGGAACCGGCAATGTAATTAGCATGCCGAATATTACTTGGAATGTGAATTGGAACGAAATCGCCAATAGAGAAGACCATTTTACAATTTGGGCCCAAGTTAGAAGCAGAGCCTAAGGTGTAAATTATCGATAGTCCATATCTCGGAAACTATAAGAGATAATGCAATTTGGCAACCGGCAATGTAATTAGCATGCCGAATATTACTTGGAATGTGAATTGGAACGAAATCGCCAATAGATAAGACCATTTTACAATTTGGGCCCAAGTTAGAAGCAGAGCCTAAGGTGTAAATTATCGATAGTCCATATCTCGGAAACTATAAGAGATAATGCAATTTGGCAACCGGCAATGTAATTAGCATGCCGAATATTACTTGGAATGTGAATTGGAATGAAATCGCCAATAGATAAGACCATTTTACAATTTGGGCCCAAGTTAGAAGCAGAGCCTAAGGTGTAAATTATCCATAGTCCATATCTCGAAAACTATAAGAGATAATGCAATTTGGCAACTGGCAATGTAATTAGCATGCCGAATATTACTTGGAATGTGAATTGGGCGAAATCGCCAATAGATAAGACCATTTTACAATTTGGGCCCAAGTTAGAAGCAGAGCCTAAGGTTAAAAATAATCGATAGTCCATATCTCGGAAACTATAAGAGATAATGCAATTTGGGAACCGGCAATGTAATTAGCATGCCGAATATTACTTGGAATGTGAATTGGAACGAAATCGCCAATAGATAAGACCATTTTACAATTTGGGCCCAAGTTAGAAGCAGAGCCTAAGGTGTAAATTATCGATAGTCCATATCTCGGAAACTATAAGAGATAATGCAACTTGGCCACCGGCAATGTAATTAGCATGCCGAATATTACTTGGAATGTGAATTGGAACGAAATCGCCAATAGGTAAGACCATTTTACAATTTGGGCCCAAGTTAGAAGCAGAGCCTAAGGTGTAAATTATCGATAGTCCATATCTCGGAAACTATAGGAGATAATTCAATTTGGCAACCGGCAATGTAATTAGCATGCCGAATATTACTTGGAATGTGAATTGGAACGAAATCGCCAATAGATAAGACCATTTTACAATTTGGGCCCAAGTTAGAAGCAGAGCCTAAGGTGTAAATTATCGATAGTCCATATCACGGAAACTATAAGAGATAATGCAATTTGGCAACCGGCAATGTAATTAGCATGCCGAATATTACTTGGAATGTGAATTGGAACGAAATCGCCAATAGATAAGACTATTTTACAATTTGGGCCCAAGTTAGAAGCAGAGCCTAAGGTGTAAATTATCGATAGTCCATATCTCGGAAACTATAAGAGATAATGCAATTTGGCAACCGGCAATTTAATTAACATGCCGAATATTACTTGGAATGTGAATTGGAACGTAATCGCCAATAGATAAGACCATTTTACAATTTGGGCCCAAGTTAGAAGCAGAGCCTAAGGTGTAAATTATCGATAGTCCATATCTCGGAAACTATAAGAGATAATACAATTTGGCAACCGGCAATGTAATTAGCATGCCGAATATTACTTGGAATGTGAATTGGAACGAAATAGCCAATAGATAAGACCATTTTACAATTTGGGCCCAAGTTAGAAGCAGAGCCTAAGGTGTAAATTATCGATAGTCCATATCTCTGAAACTATAAGAGATAATGCAATTTGGCAACCGGCAATGTAATCAGCATGCCGAGTATTACTTGGAATGTGAATTGGAACGAAATCGCCAATAGATAAGGCCATTTTACAATTTGGGCCCAAGTTAGAAGCAGAGCCTAAGGTGTAAATTATCGATAGTCCATATCTCGGAAACTATAAAAGATAATGCAATTTGGCAACCGGCAATGTAATTAGCATGCCGAATATTACTTGGAATGTGAATTGGAACGAAATCGCCAATAGATAAGACCATTTTACAATTTGGGCCCAAGTTAGAAGCAGAGCCTAAGGTGTAAATTATCGATAGTCCATATCTCGGAAACTATAAGAGATAATGCAATTTGGCAACTGGCAATCTAATTAGCATGCCGAATATTACTTGGAATGTGAATTGGAACGAAATCGCCAATAGATAAGACCATTTTACAATTTGGGCCCAAGTTAGAAGCAGAGCCTAAGGTGTAAATTATCGATAGTCCATATCTCGGAAACTATAAGAGATAATACAATTTGGCAACCGGCAATGTAATTAGCATGCCGAATATTACTTGGAATGTGAATTGGAACGAAATAGCCAATAGATAAGACCATTTTACAATTTGGGCCCAAGTTAGAAGCAGAGCCTAAGGTGTAAATTATCGATAGTCCATATCTCTGAAACTATAAGAGATAATGCAATTTGGCAACCGGCAATGTAATCAGCATGCCGAGTATTACTTGGAATGTGAATTGGAACGAAATCGCCAATAGATAAGGCCATTTTACAATTTGGGCCCAAGTTAGAAGCAGAGCCTAAGGTGTAAATTATCGATAGTCCATATCTCGGAAACTATAAAAGATAATGCAATTTGGCAACCGGCAATGTAATTAGCATGCCGAATATTACTTGGAATGTGAATTGGAACGAAATCGCCAATAGATAAGACCATTTTACAATTTGGGCCCAAGTTAGAAGCAGAGCCTAAGGTGTAAATTATCGATAGTCCATATCTCGGAAACTATAAGAGATAATGCAATTTGGCAACTGGCAATCTAATTAGCATGCCGAATATTACTTGGAATGTGAATTGGAACGAAATCGCCAATAGATAAGACCATTTTACAATTTGGGCCCAAGTTAGAAGCAGAGCCTAAGGTGTAAATTATCCATAGTCCATATCTCGGAAACTATAAGAGATAATGCAATTTGGCAACTGGCAATGTAATTAGCATGCCGAATATTACTTGGAATGTGAATTGGAACGAAATCGCCAATAGATAAGACCATTTTACAATTTGGGCCCAAGTTAGAAGCAGAGCCTAAGGTGTAAATTATCGATAGTCCATATCTCGGAAACTATAAGAGATAATGCAATTTGGCAACCGGCAATGTAATTAGCATGCCGAATATTACTTGGAATGTGAATTGGAATGAAATCGCCAATAGATAAGACCATTTTACAATTTGGGCCCAAGTTAGAAGCAGAGCCTAAGGTGTAAATTATCGATAGTCCATATCTCGGAAACTATAAGAGATAATGCAATTTGGCAACCGGCAATGTAATTAGCATGCCGAATATTACTTGGAATGTGAATTGGAACGAAATCGCCAATAGATAAGACGATTTTACAATTTGGGCCCAAGTTAGAAGCAGAGCCTAAGGTGTAAATTACCGATAGTCCATATCTCGGAAACTATAAGAGATAATGCAATTTGGCAACTGGCAATGTAATTAGCATGCCGAATATTACTTGGAATGTGAATTGGAACGAAATCGCCAATAGATAAGACCATTTTACAATTTGGGCCCAAGTTAGAAGCAGAGCCTAAGGTGTAAATTATCGATAGTCCATATCTCGGAAACTATAAGAGATAATGCAATTTGGCAACCGGCAATGTAATTAGCATGCCGAATATTACTTGGAATGTGAATTGGAATGAAATCGCCAATAGATAAGACCATTTTACAATTTGGGCCCAAGTTAGAAGCAGAGCCTAAGGTGTAAATTATCCATAGTCCATATCTCGGAAACTATAAGAGATAATGCAATTTGGCAACTGGCAATGTAATTAGCATGCCGAATATTACTTGGAATGTGAATTGGGACGAAATCGCCAATAGATAAGACCATTTTACAATTTGGGCCCAAGTTAGAAGCAGAGCCTAAGGTGTAAATTATCGATAGTCCATATCTCGGAAACTATAAGAGATAATGCAATTTGGCAACCGGCAATGTAATTAGCATGCCGAATACTACTTGGAATGTGAATTGGAACGAAATCGCCAATAGATAAGACCATTTTACAGTTTGGGCCCAAGTTAGAAGCAGAGCCTAAGGTTAAAAATAATCGATAGTCCATATCTCGGAAACTATAAGAGATAATGCAATTTGGGAACCGGCAATGTAATTAGCATGCCGAATATTACTTGGAATGTGAATTGGAACGAAATCGCCAATAGAGAAGACCATTTTACAATTTGGGCCCAAGTTAGAAGCAGAGCCTAAGGTGTAAATTATCGATAGTCCATATCTCGGAAACTATAAGAGATAATGCAATTTGGCAACCGGCAATGTAATTAGCATGCCGAATATTACTTGGAATGTGAATTGGAACGAAATCGCCAATAGATAAGACCATTTTACAATTTGGGCCCAAGTTAGAAGCAGAGCCTAAGGTGTAAATTATCGATAGTCCATATCTCGGAAACTATAAGAGATAATGCAATTTGGCAACCGGCAATGTAATTAGCATGCCGAATATTACTTGGAATGTGAATTGGAATGAAATCGCCAATAGATAAGACCATTTTACAATTTGGGCCCAAGTTAGAAGCAGAGCCTAAGGTGTAAATTATCCATAGTCCATATCTCGAAAACTATAAGAGATAATGCAATTTGGCAACTGGCAATGTAATTAGCATGCCGAATATTACTTGGAATGTGAATTGGGCGAAATCGCCAATAGATAAGACCATTTTACAATTTGGGCCCAAGTTAGAAGCAGAGCCTAAGGTTAAAAATAATCGATAGTCCATATCTCGGAAACTATAAGAGATAATGCAATTTGGGAACCGGCAATGTAATTAGCATGCCGAATATTACTTGGAATGTGAATTGGAACGAAATCGCCAATAGATAAGACCATTTTACAATTTGGGCCCAAGTTAGAAGCAGAGCCTAAGGTGTAAATTATCGATAGTCCATATCTCGGAAACTATAAGAGATAATGCAACTTGGCCACCGGCAATGAAATTAGCATGCCGAATATTACTTGGAATGTGAATTGGAACGAAATCGCCAATAGGTAAGACCATTTTACAATTTGGGCCCAAGTTAGAAGCAGAGCCTAAGGTGTAAATTATCGATAGTCCATATCTCGGAAACTATAGGAGATAATTCAATTTGGCAACCGGCAATGTAATTAGCATGCCGAATATTACTTGGAATGTGAATTGGAACGAAATCGCCAATAGATAAGACCATTTTACAATTTGGGCCCAAGTTAGAAGCAGAGCCTAAGGTGTAAATTATCGATAGTCCATATCACGGAAACTATAAGAGATAATGCAATTTGGCAACCGGCAATGTAATTAGCATGCCGAATATTACTTGGAATGTGAATTGGAACGAAATCGCCAATAGATAAGACTATTTTACAATTTGGGCCCAAGTTAGAAGCAGAGCCTAAGGTGTAAATTATCGATAGTCCATATCTCGGAAACTATAAGAGATAATGCAATTTGGCAACCGGCAATTTAATTAACATGCCGAATATTACTTGGAATGTGAATTGGAACGTAATCGCCAATAGATAAGACCATTTTACAATTTGGGCCCAAGTTAGAAGCAGAGCCTAAGGTGTAAATTATCGATAGTCCATATCTCGGAAACTATAAGAGATAATACAATTTGGCAACCGGCAATGTAATTAGCATGCCGAATATTACTTGGAATGTGAATTGGAACGAAATAGCCAATAGATAAGACCATTTTACAATTTGGGCCCAAGTTAGAAGCAGAGCCTAAGGTGTAAATTATCGATAGTCCATATCTCTGAAACTATAAGAGATAATGCAATTTGGCAACCGGCAATGTAATCAGCATGCCGAGTATTACTTGGAATGTGAATTGGAACGAAATCGCCAATAGATAAGGCCATTTTACAATTTGGGCCCAAGTTAGAAGCAGAGCCTAAGGTGTAAATTATCGATAGTCCATATCTCGGAAACTATAAAAGATAATGCAATTTGGCAACCGGCAATGTAATTAGCATGCCGAATATTACTTGGAATGTGAATTGGAACGAAATCGCCAATAGATAAGACCATTTTACAATTTGGGCCCAAGTTAGAAGCAGAGCCTAAGGTGTAAATTATCGATAGTCCATATCTCGGAAACTATAAGAGATAATGCAATTTGGCAACTGGCAATCTAATTAGCATGCCGAATATTACTTGGAATGTGAATTGGAACGAAATCGCCAATAGATAAGACCATTTTACAATTTGGGCCCAAGTTAGAAGCAGAGCCTAAGGTGTAAATTATCGATAGTCCATATCTCGGAAACTATAAGAGATAATACAATTTGGCAACCGGCAATGTAATTAGCATGCCGAATATTACTTGGAATGTGAATTGGAACGAAATAGCCAATAGATAAGACCATTTTACAATTTGGGCCCAAGTTAGAAGCAGAGCCTAAGGTGTAAATTATCGATAGTCCATATCTCTGAAACTATAAGAGATAATGCAATTTGGCAACCGGCAATGTAATCAGCATGCCGAGTATTACTTGGAATGTGAATTGGAACGAAATCGCCAATAGATAAGGCCATTTTACAATTTGGGCCCAAGTTAGAAGCAGAGCCTAAGGTGTAAATTATCGATAGTCCATATCTCGGAAACTATAAAAGATAATGCAATTTGGCAACCGGCAATGTAATTAGCATGCCGAATATTACTTGGAATGTGAATTGGAACGAAATCGCCAATAGATAAGACCATTTTACAATTTGGGCCCAAGTTAGAAGCAGAGCCTAAGGTGTAAATTATCGATAGTCCATATCTCGGAAACTATAAGAGATAATGCAATTTGGCAACTGGCAATCTAATTAGCATGCCGAATATTACTTGGAATGTGAATTGGAACGAAATCGCCAATAGATAAGACCATTTTACAATTTGGGCCCAAGTTAGAAGCAGAGCCTAAGGTGTAAATTATCCATAGTCCATAT
The DNA here is from genome assembly GCF_030347505.1 of Rhynchophorus ferrugineus. Classification (NCBI taxonomy): domain Eukaryota; kingdom Metazoa; phylum Arthropoda; class Insecta; order Coleoptera; family Curculionidae; genus Rhynchophorus; species Rhynchophorus ferrugineus. Next base: position 66,696 of record NW_027472923.1, read on the forward strand.
CTCGGAAACTATAAGAGATAATGCAATTTGGCAACTGGCAATGTAATTAGCATGCCGAATATTACTTGGAATGTGAATTGGAACGAAATCGCCAATAGATAAGACCATTTTACAATTTGGGCCCAAGTTAGAAGCAGAGCCTAAGGTGTAAATTATCGATAGTCCATATCTCGGAAACTATAAGAGATAATGCAATTTGGCAACCGGCAATGTAATTAGCATGCCGAATATTACTTGGAATGTGAATTGGAATGAAATCGCCAATAGATAAGACCATTTTACAATTTGGGCCCAAGTTAGAAGCAGAGCCTAAGGTGTAAATTATCGATAGTCCATATCTCGGAAACTATAAGAGATAATGCAATTTGGCAACCGGCAATGTAATTAGCATGCCGAATATTACTTGGAATGTGAATTGGAACGAAATCGCCAATAGATAAGACGATTTTACAATTTGGGCCCAAGTTAGAAGCAGAGCCTAAGGTGTAAATTACCGATAGTCCATATCTCGGAAACTATAAGAGATAATGCAATTTGGCAACTGGCAATGTAATTAGCATGCCGAATATTACTTGGAATGTGAATTGGAACGAAATCGCCAATAGATAAGACCATTTTACAATTTGGGCCCAAGTTAGAAGCAGAGCCTAAGGTGTAAATTATCGATAGTCCATATCTCGGAAACTATAAGAGATAATGCAATTTGGCAACCGGCAATGTAATTAGCATGCCGAATATTACTTGGAATGTGAATTGGAATGAAATCGCCAATAGATAAGACCATTTTACAATTTGGGCCCAAGTTAGAAGCAGAGCCTAAGGTGTAAATTATCCATAGTCCATATCTCGGAAACTATAAGAGATAATGCAATTTGGCAACTGGCAATGTAATTAGCATGCCGAATATTACTTGGAATGTGAATTGGGACGAAATCGCCAATAGATAAGACCATTTTACAATTTGGGCCCAAGTTAGAAGCAGAGCCTAAGGTGTAAATTATCGATAGTCCATATCTCGGAAACTATAAGAGATAATGCAATTTGGCAACCGGCAATGTAATTAGCATGCCGAATACTACTTGGAATGTGAATTGGAACGAAATCGCCAATAGATAAGACCATTTTACAGTTTGGGCCCAAGTTAGAAGCAGAGCCTAAGGTTAAAAATAATCGATAGTCCATATCTCGGAAACTATAAGAGATAATGCAATTTGGGAACCGGCAATGTAATTAGCATGCCGAATATTACTTGGAATGTGAATTGGAACGAAATCGCCAATAGAGAAGACCATTTTACAATTTGGGCCCAAGTTAGAAGCAGAGCCTAAGGTGTAAATTATCGATAGTCCATATCTCGGAAACTATAAGAGATAATGCAATTTGGCAACCGGCAATGTAATTAGCATGCCGAATATTACTTGGAATGTGAATTGGAACGAAATCGCCAATAGGTAAGACCATTTTACAATTTGGGCCCAAGTTAGAAGCAGAGCCTAAGGTGTAAATTATCGATAGTGTATATCTCGGAAACTATAAGAGATAATTCAATTTGGCTACCGGCAATGTAATTAGCATGCCGAATATTACTTGGAATGTGAATTGGAACGAAATCGCCAATAGATAAGGCCATTTTACAATTTGGGCCCAAGTTAGAAGCAGAGCCTAAGGTGTAAATTATCGATAGTCCATATCTCGGAAACTATAAGAGATAATGCAATTTGGCAACCGGCAATGTAATTAGCATGCCGAATATTACTTGGAATGTGAATTGGAACGAAATCGCCAATAGATAAGGCCATTTTACAATTTGGGCCCAAGTTAGAAGCAGAGCCTAAGGTGTAAATTATCGATAGACCATATCTCGGAAACTATAAGAGATAATGCAATTTGGCAACCGGCAATGTAATTAGCATGCCGAATAATACTTGGAATATGAATTGGAACGAAATCGCCAATAGATAAGACCATTTTACAATTTGGGCCCAAGTTAGAAGCAGAGCCTAAGGTGTAAATTATCGATAGTCCATATCTCGGAAACTAAAAGAGATAATGCAAATTGGCAACCGGCAATGTAATTAGCATGCCGAATATTACTTGGAATGTGAATTGGAACGAAATCGCCAATAGATAAGACCATTTTACAATTTGGGCCCAAGTTAGAAGCAGAGCCTAAGGTGTAAATTATCGATAGTCCATATCTCGGAAGCTATAAGAGATAATGCAGTTTCGCAACCGGCAATGTAATTAGCATGCCGAATATTACTTGGAATGTGAATTGGGACGAAATCGCCAATAGATAAGACCATTTTAAAATTTGGGCAAAAGTTAGAAGCAGAGCCTAAGGTGTAAATTATCGATAGTCCATATATCGGAAACTATAAGAGATAATGCAATTTGGCAACCGGCAATGTAATTAGCATGCCGAATATTACTTGGAATGTGAATTGGAACGAAATCGCCAATAGATAAGACCATTTTACAATTTGGGCCCAAGTTAGAAGCAGAGCCTAAGGTGTAAATTATCGATAGTCCATATCTCGGAAACTATAAGAGATAATGCAATTTGGCAACCGGCAATATAATTAGCATGCCGAATACCACTTGGAATGTGAATTGGAACGAAATCGCCAATAGATAAGACCATTTTACAATTTGGGCCCAAGTTAGAAGCAGAGCCTAAGGTGTAAATTATCGATAGTCCATATCTCGGAAACTATAAGAGATAATTCAATTTGGCAACCGGCAATGTAATTAGCATGCCGAATATTACTTGGAATGTGAATTGGAACGAAATCGCCAATAGATAAGACCATTTTACAATTTGGGCCCAAGTTAGAAGCAGAGCCTAAGGTGTAAATTATCGATAGTCCATATCTCGGAAACTAAAAGAGATAATGCAATTTGGCAACCGGCAATGTAACGAGCATGCCGAATATTACTTGGAATGTGAATTGGGATGAAATCGCCAATAGATAAGACCATTTTACAATTTGGGCCCAAGTTAGAAGCAGAGCCTAAGGTGTAAATTATCGATAGTCCATATCTCGGAAACTATAAGAGATAATGCAGTTTCGCAACCGGCAATGTAATTAGCATGCCGAATATTACTTGGAATGTGAATTGGGACGAAATCGCCAATAGATAAGACCATTTTACAATTTGGGCCCAAGTTAGAAGCAGAGCCTAAGGTGTAAATTATCGATAGTCCATATCTCGGAAACTATAAGAGATAATGCAATTTGGCAACCGGCAATGTAATTAGCATGCCGAATATTACTTGGAATGTGAATTGGAACGAAATCGCCATTAGATAAGACCATTTTACAATTTGGGCCCAAGTTAGAAGCAGAGCCTAAGGTGTAAATTATCGATAGTCCATATCTCGGAAACTATAAGAGATAATTCAATTTGGCAACCGGCAATGTAATTAGCATGCCGAATATTACTTGGAATGTGAGTTGGAACGAAATCGCCAATAGATAAGACCATTTTACAATTTGGGCCCAAGTTAGAAGCAGAGCCTAAGGTGTAAATTATCGATAGTCCATATCTCGGAAACTATAAGAGATAATGCAATTTGGCAACCGGCAATGTAATTAGCATGCCGAATATTACTTGGAATGTGAATTGGAACGAAATCGCCAATAGATAAGACGATTTTACAATTTGGGCCCAAGTTAGAAGCAGAGCCTAAGGTGTAAATTACCGATAGTCCATATCTCGGAAACTATAAGGGATAAAGCAATTTGGCAACCGGCAATGTAATTAGCATGCCGAATATTACTTGGATTGTGAATTGGAACGAAATCTCCAATAGATAAGACCATTTTACAATTTGGGCCCAAGTTAGAAGCAGAGCCTAAGGTGTAAATTATCGATAGTCCATATCTCGGAAACTATAAGAGATAATGCAATTTGGCAACCGGCAATGTAATTAGCATGCCGAATATTACGTGGAATGTGAATTGGAATGAAATCGCCAATAGATAAGACCATTTTACAATTCGGGCCCAAGTTAGAAGCAGAGCCTAAGGTGTAAATTATCGATAGTCCATATCTCGGAAACTATAAGAGATAATGCAATTTGGCAACCGGCAATGTAATTAGCATGCCGAATATTACTTGGAATGTGAATTGGAACGAAATCGCCAATAGATAAGACGATTTTACAATTTGGGCCCAAGTTAGAAGCAGAGCCTAAGGTGTAAATTACCGATAGTCCATATCTCGGAAACTATAAGAGATAATGCAATTTGGCAACTGGCAATGTAATTAGCATGCCGAATATTACTTGGAATGTGAATTGGAACGAAATCGCCAATAGATAAGACCATTTTACAATTTGGGCCCAAGTTAGAAGCAGAGCCTAAGGTGTAAATTATCCATAGTCCATATCTCGGAAACTATAAGAGATAATGCAATTTGGCAACCGGCAATGTAATTAGCATGCCGAATATTACTTGGAATGTGAATTGGAACGAAATCTCCAATAGATAAGACCATTTTACAATTTGGGCCCAAGTTAGAAGCAGAGCCTAAGGTGTAAATTATCGATAGTCCATATCTCGGAAACTATAAGAGATAATGCAATTTGGCAACCGGCAATGTAATTAGCATGCCGAATATTACTTGGAATGTGAATTGGAATGAAATCGCCAATAGATAAGACCATTTTACAATTTGGGCCTAAGTTAGAAGCAGAGCCTAAGGTGTAAATTATCCATAGTCCATATCTCGGAACCTATAAGAGATAATGCAATTTGGCAACTGGCAATGTAATTAGCATGCCGAATATTGCTTGGAATGTGAATTGGGACGAAATCGCCAATAGATAAGACCATTTTACAATTTGGGCCCAAGTTAGAAGCAGAGCCTAAGGTGTAAATTATCGATAGTCCATATCTCGGAAACTATAAGAGATAATGCAATTTGGCAACCGGCAATGTAATTAGCATGCCGAATACCACTTGGAATGTGAATTGGAACGAAATCGCCAATAGATAAGACCATTTTACAATTTGGGCCCAAGTTAGAAGCAGAGCCTAAGGTGTAAATTATCGATAGTCCATATCTCGGAAACTATAAGAGATAATTCAATTTGGCAACCGGCAATGTAATTAGCATGCCGAATATTACTTGGAATGTGAATTGGAACGAAATCGCCAATAGATAAGACCATTTTACAATTTGGGCCCAAGTTAGAAACAGAGCCTAAGGTGTAAATTATCGATAGTCCATATCTCGGAAACTATAAGAGATAATGCAATTTGGCAACCGGCAATGTAATTAGCATGCCGAATATTACTTGGAATGTGAATTGGAACGAAATCGCCAATAGATAAGACGATTTTACAATTTGGGCCCAAGTTAGAAGCAGAGCCTAAGGTGTAAATTACCGATAGTCCATATCTCGGAAACTATAAGGGATAATGCAATTTGGCAACCGGCAATGTAATTAGCATGCCGAATATTACTTGGATTGTGAATTGGAACGAAATCGCCAATAGATAAGACCATTTTACAATTTGGGCCCAAGTTAGAAGCAGAGCCTAAGGTGTAAATTATCGATAGTCCATATCTCGGAAACTATAAGAGATAATGCAATTTGGCAACCGGCAATGTAATTGGCATGCCGAATATTACGTGGAATGTGAATTGGAATGAAATCGCCAATAGATAAGACCATTTTACAATTCGGGCCCAAGTTAGAAGCAGAGCCTAAGGTGTAAATTATCGATAGTCCATATCTCGGAAGCTATAAGAGATAATGCAATTTGGCAACCGGCAATGTAATTAGCATGCCGAATATTACTTGGAATGTGAATTGGAACGAAATCGCCAATAGATAAGACGATTTTACAATTTGGGCCCAAGTTAGAAGTAGAGCCTAAGGTGTAAATTACCGATAGTCCATATCTCGGAAACTATAAGAGATAATGCAATTTGGCAACTGGCAATGTAATTAGCATGCCGAATATTACTTGGAATGTGAATTGGAACGAAATCGCCAATAGATAAGACCATTTTACAATTTGGGCCCAAGTTAGAAGCAGAGCCTAAGGTGTAAATTATCCATAGTCCATATCTCGGAAACTATAAGAGATAATGCAATTTGGCAACCGGCAATGTAATTAGCATGCCGAATATTACTTGGAATGTGAATTGGAACGAAATCTCCAATAGATAAGACCATTTTACAATTTGGGCCCAAGTTAGAAGCAGAGCCTAAAGTGTAAATTATCGATAGTCCATATCTCGGAAACTATAAGAGATAATGCAATTTGGCAACCGGCAATGTAATTAGCATGCCGAATATTACTTGGAATGTGAATTGGAATGAAATCGCCAATAGATAAGACCATTTTACAATTTGGGCCTAAGTTAGAAGCAGAGCCTAAGGTGTAAATTATCCATAGTCCATATCTCGGAAACTATAAGAGATAATGCAATTTGGCAACTGGCAATGTAATTAGCATGCCGAATATTGCTTGGAATGTGAATTGGGACGAAATCGCCAATAGATAAGACCATTTTACAATTTGAGCCCAAGTTAGAAGCAGAGCCTAAGGTGTAAATTATCGATAGTCCATATCTCGGAAACTATAAGAGATAATGCAATTTGGCAACCGGCAATGTAATTAGCATGCCGAATACTACTTGGAATGTGAATTGGAACGATATCGCCAATAGATAAGACCATTTTACAGTTTGGGCCCAAGTTAGAAGCAGAGCCTAAGGTTAAAAATAATCGATAGTCCATATCTCGGAAACTATAAGAGATAATGCAATTTGGGAACCGGCAATATAATTAGCATGCCGAATATTACTTGGAATGTGAATTGGAACGAAATCGCCAATAGATAAGACCATTTTACAATTTGGGCCCAAGTTAGAAGCAGAGCCTAAGGTGTAAATTATCGATAGTCCATATCTCGGAAACTATAAGAGATAATGCAACTTGGCCACCGGCAATGTAATTAGCATGCCGAATATTACTTGGAATGTGAATTGGAACGAAATCGCCAATAGATAAGACCATTTTACAATTTGGGCCCAAGTTAGAAGCAGAGCCTAAGGTGTAAATTATCCATAGTCCATATCTCGGAAACTATAAGAGATAATGCAATTTGGCAACCGGCAATGTAATTAGCATGCCGAATATTACTTGGAATGTGAATTGGAACGAAATCGCCAATAGATAAGACCATTTTACAATTTGGGCCCAAGTTAGAAGCAGAGCCTAAGGTGTAAATTATGGATAGTCCATATCTCGGAAACTATAAGAGATAATGCAATTTCGCAACCGGCAATGTAATTAGCATGCCGAATATTACTTGGAGTGTGAATTGGAACGGAATCGTCAATAGATAAGACCATTTTACAATTTGGGCCCAAGTTAGAAGCAGAGCCTAAGGTGTAAATTATCGATAGTCCGTATCTCGGAAACTATAAGAGATAATGCAATTTGGCAACCGGCAATGTAATTAGCATGCCGAATATTACTTGGAGTGTGAATTGGAACGGAATCGTCAATAGATAAGACCATTTTACAATTTGGGCCCAAGTTAGAAGCAGAGCCTAAGGTGTAAATTATCGATAGTCCATATCTCGGAAACTATAAGAGATAATGCAATTTGGCAACCGGCAATGTAATTAGCATGCCGAATATTACTTGGAATGTGAATTGGAACGAAATCGCCAATAGATAAGACCATATTACAATTTGGGCCCAAGTTAGAAGCAGAGCCTAAGGTGTAAATTATCGATAGTCCGTATCTCGGAAACTATAAGAGATAATGCAATTTGGCAACCGGCAATGTAATTAGCATGCAGAATAATACTTGGAATGTGAATTGGAACGAAATCGCCAATAGATAAGACCATTTTACAATTTGGGCCCAAGTTAGAAGCAGAGCCTAAGGTGTAAATTATCGATAGTCAATATCTCGGAAACTATAAGAGATAATGCAATTTGGCAACCGGCAATGTAATTAGCATGCCGAATATTACTTGGAATGTGAATTGGAACGAAATCGCCAATAGATAAGACCATTTTACAATTTGGGCCCAAGTTAGAAGCAGAGCCTAAGGTGTAAATTATCCATAGTCCATATCTCGGAAACTATAAGAGATAATGCAATTTGGCAACCGGCAATGTAATTAGCATGCCGAATATTACTTGGAATGTGAATTGGAACGAAATCGCCAATAGATAAGACCATTTTACAATTTGGGCCCAAGTTAGAAGCAGAGCCTAAGGTGTAAATTATGGATAGTCCATATCTCGGAAACTATAAGAGATAATGCAATTTCGCAACCGGCAATGTAATTAGCATGCCGAATATTACTTGGAGTGTGAATTGGAACGGAATCGTCAATAGATAAGACCATTTTACAATTTGGGCCCAAGTTAGAAGCAGAGCCTAAGGTGTAAATTATCGATAGTCCGTATCTCGGAAACTATAAGAGATAATGCAATTTGGCAACCGGCAATGTAATTAGCATGCCGAATATTACTTGGAATGTGAATTGGAACGAAATCGCCAATAGATAAGACCATTTTACAATTTGGGCCCAAGTTAGAAGCAGAGCCTAAGGTGTAAATTATCGATAGTCCATATCTCGGAAACTATAAGAGATAATGCAATTTGGCAACCGGCAATGTAATTAGCATGCCGAATATTACTTGGAATGTGAATTGGAACGAAATCGCCAATAGATAAGACCATATTACAATTTGGGCCCAAGTTAGAAGCAGAGCCTAAGGTGTAAATTATCGATAGTCCGTATCTCGGAAACTATAAGAGATAATGCAATTTGGCAACCGGCAATGTAATTAGCATGCCGAATATTACTTGGAATGTGAATTGGAACGAAATCGCCAATAGATAAGACCATTTTACAATTTGGGCCCAAGTTAGAAGCAGAGCCTAAGGTGTAAATTATCGATAGTCCATATCTCGGAAACTATAAGAGATAATGCAATTTGGCAACCGGCAATGTAATTAGCATGCCGATTATTACTTGGAATGTGAATTGGAACGAAATCGCCAATAGATAAGACCATTTTACAATTTGGGCCCAAGTTAGAAGCAGAGCCTAAGGTGTAAATTATCGATAGTCCATATCTCGGAAACTATAAGAGATAATGCAATTTGGCAACCGGCAATGTAATTAGCATGCCGAATATTACTTGGAATGTGAATTGGAACGAAATCGCCAATAGATAAGACCATATTACAATTTGGGCCCAAGTTAGAAGCAGAGCCTAAGGTGTAAATTATCGATAGTCCATATCTCGGAAACTATAAGAGATAATGCAATTTGGCAACTGGCAATGTAATTAGCATGCCGAATATTACTTGGAATGTGAATTGGAACGAAATCGCCAATAGATAAGACCATTTTACAATTTGGGCCCAAGTTAGAAGCAGAGCCTAAGGTGTAAATTATCCATAGTCCATATCTCGGAAACTATAAGAGATAATGCAATTTGGCAACCGGCAATGTAATTAGCATGCCGAATATTACTTGGAATGTGAATTGGAACGAAATCTCCAATAGATAAGACCATTTTACAATTTGGGCCCAAGTTAGAAGCAGAGCCTAAGGTGTAAATTATCGATAGTCCATATCTCGGAAACTATAAGAGATAATGCAATTTGGCAACCGGCAATGTAATTAGCATGCCGAATATTACTTGGAATGTGAATTGGAATGAAATCGCCAATAGATAAGACCATTTTACAATTTGGGCCTAAGTTAGAAGCAGAGCCTAAGGTGTAAATTATCGATAGTCCATATCTCGGAAACTATAAGAGATAATGCAATTTGGCAACTGGCAATGTAATTAGCATGCCGAATATTGCTTGGAATGTGAATTGGGACGAAATCGCCAATAGATAAGACCATTTTACAATTTGGGCCCAAGTTAGAAGCAGAGCCTAAGGTGTAAATTATCGATAGTCCATATCTCGGAAACTATAAGAGATAATGCAATTTGGCAACCGGCAATGTAATTAGCATGCCGAATATTACTTGGAATGTGAATTGGAACGAAATCGCCAATAGATAAGACCATTTTACAATTTGGGCCCAAGTTAGAAGCAGAGCCTAAGGTGTAAATTATCGATAGTCCATATCTCGGAAACTATAAGAGATAATGCAATTTGGCAACCGGCAATGTAATTAGCATGCCGAATATTACTTGGAATGTGAATTGGAACGAAATCGCCAATAGATAAGACGATTTTACAATTTGGGCCCAAGTTAGAAGCAGAGCCTAAGGTGTAATTTACCGATAGTCCATATCTCGGAAACTATAAGGGATAATGCAATTTGGCAACCGGCAATGTAATTAGCATGCCGAATATTACTTGGATTGTGAATTGGAACGAAATCGCCAATAGATAAGACCATTTTACAATTTGGGCCCAAGTTAGAAGCAGAGCCTAAGGTGTAAATTATCGATAGTCCATATCTCGGAAACTATAAGAGATAATGCAATTTGGCAACCGGCAATGTAATTAGCATGCCGAATATTACGTGGAATGTGAATTGGAATGAAATCGCCAATAGATAAGACCATTTTACAATTCGGGCCCAAGTTAGAAGCAGAGCCTAAGGTTTAAATTATCGATAGTCCATATCTCGGAAACTATAAGAGATAATGCAATTTGGCAACCGGCAATGTAATTAGCATGCCGAATATTACTTGGAATGTGAATTGGAACGAAATCGCCAATAGATAAGACGATTTTACAATTTGGGCCCAAGTTAGAAGCAGAGCCTAAGGTGTAAATTACCGATAGTCCATATCTCGGAAACTATAAGAGATAATGCAATTTGGCAACTGGCAATGTAATTAGCATGCCGAATATTACTTGGAATGTGAATTGGAACGAAATCGCCAATAGATAAGACCATTTTACAATTTGGGCCCAAGTTAGAAGCAGAGCCTAAGGTGTAAATTATCCATAGTCCATATCTCGGAAACTATAAGAGATAATGCAATTTGGCAACCGGCAATGTAATTAGCATGCCGAATATTACTTGGAATGTGAATTGGAACGAAATCTCCAATAGATAAGACCATTTTACAATTTGGGCCCAAGTTAGAAGCAGAGCCTAAGGTGTAAATTATCGATAGTCCATATCTCGGAAACTATAAGAGATAATGCAATTTGGCAACCGGCAATGTAATTAGCATGCCGAATATTACTTGGAATGTGAATTGGAATGAAATCGCCAATAGATAAGACCATTTTACAATTTGGGCCTAAGTTAGAAGCAGAGCCTAAGGTGTAAATTATCCATAGTCCATATCTCGGAAACTATAAGAGATAATGCAATTTGGCAACTGGCAATGTAATTAGCATGCCGAATATTGCTTGGAATGTGAATTGGGACGAAATCGCCAATAGATAAGACCATTTTACAATTTGAGCCCAAGTTAGAAGCAGAGCCTAAGGTGTAAATTATCGATAGTCCATATCTCGGAAACTATAAGAGATAATGCAATTTGGCAACCGGCAATGTAATTAGCATGCCGAATACTACTTGGAATGTGAATTGGAACGATATCGCCAATAGATAAGACCATTTTACAGTTTGGGCCCAAGTTAGAAGCAGAGCCTAAGGTTAAAAATAATCGATAGTCCATATCTCGGAAACTATAAGAGATAATGCAATTTGGGAACCGGCAATATAATTAGCATGCCGAATATTACTTGGAATGTGAATTGGAACGAAATCGCCAATAGATAAGACCATTTTACAATTTGGGCCCAAGTTAGAAGCAGAGCCTAAGGTGTAAATTATCGATAGTCCATATCTCGGAAACTATAAGAGATAATGCAACTTGGCCACCGGCAATGTAATTAGCATGCCGAATAATACTTGGAATGTGAATTGGAACGAAATCGCCAATAGATAAGACCATTTTACAATTTGGGCCCAAGTTAGAAGCAGAGCCTAAGGTGTAAATTATCCATAGTCCATATCTCGGAAACTATAAGAGATAATGCAATTTGGCAACCGGCAATGTAATTAGCATGCCGAATATTACTTGGAATGTGAATTGGAACGAAATCGCCAATAGATAAGACCATTTTACAATTTGGGCCCAAGTTAGAAGCAGAGCCTAAGGTGTAAATTATGGATAGTCCATATCTCGGAAACTATAAGAGATAATGCAATTTCGCAACCGTCATGTAATTAGCATGCCGAATATTACTTGGAGTGTGAATTGGAACGGAATCGTCAATAGATAAGACCATTTTACAATTTGGGCCCAAGTTAGAAGCAGAGCCTAAGGTGTAAATTATCGATAGTCCGTATCTCGGAAACTATAAGAGATAATGCAATTTGGCAACCGGCAATGTAATTAGCATGCCGAATATTACTTGGAATGTGAATTGGAACGAAATCGCCAATAGATAAGACCATTTTACAATTTGGGCCCAAGTTAGAAGCAGAGCCTAAGGTGTAAATTATCGATAGTCCATATCTCGGAAACTATAAGAGATAATGCAATTTGGCAACCGGCAATGTAATTAGCATGCCGAATATTACTTGGAATGTGAATTGGAACGAAATCGCCAATAGATAAGACCATATTACAATTTGGGCCCAAGTTAGAAGCAGAGCCTAAGGTGTAAATTATCGATAGTCCGTATCTCGGAAACTATAAGAGATAATGCAATTTGGCAACCGGCAATGTAATTAGCATGCCGAATATTACTTGGAATGTGAATTGGAACGAAATCGCCAATAGATAAGACCATTTTACAATTTGGGCCCAAGTTAGAAGCAGAGCCTAAGGTGTAAATTATCGATAGTCCATATCTCGGAAACTATAAGAGATAATGCAATTTGGCAACCGGCAATGTAATTAGCATGCCGAATATTACTTGGAATGTGAATTGGAACGAAATCGCCAATAGATAAGACCATTTTACAATTTGGGCCCAAGTTAGAAGCAGAGCCTAAGGTGTAAATTATCGATAGTCCATATCTCGGAAACTATAAGAGATAATGCAATTTGGCAACCGGCAATGTAATTAGCATGCCGAATATTACTTGGAATGTGAATTGGAACGAAATCGCCAATAGATAAGACCATATTACAATTTGGGCCCAAGTTAGAAGCAGAGCCTAAGGTGTAAATTATCCATAGTCCATATCTCGGAAACTATAAGAGATAATGCAATTTGGCAACTGGCAATGTAATTAGCATGCCGAATATTGCTTGGAATGTGAATTGGGACGAAATCGCCAATAGATAAGACCATTTTACAATTTGAGCCCAAGTTAGAAGCAGAGCCTAAGGTGTAAATTATCGATAGTCCATATCTCGGAAACTATAAGAGATAATGCAATTTGGCAACCGGCAATGTAAATAGCATGCCGAATACTACTTGGAATGTGAATTGGAACGATATCGCCAATAGATAAGACCATTTTACAGTTTGGGCCCAAGTTAGAAGCAGAGCCTAAGGTTAAAAATAATCGATAGTCCATATCTCGGAAACTATAAGAGATAATGCAATTTGGGAACCGGCAATATAATTAGCATGCCGAATATTACTTGGAATGTGAATTGGAACGAAATCGCCAATAGATAAGACCATTTTACAATTTGGGCCCAAGTTAGAAGCAGAGCCTAAGGTGTAAATTATCGATAGTCCATATCTCGGAAACTATAAGAGATAATGCAACTTGGCCACCGGCAATGTAATTAGCATGCCGAATAATACTTGGAATGTGAATTGGAACGAAATCGCCAATAGATAAGACCATTTTACAATTTGGGCCCAAGTTAGAAGCAGAGCCTAAGGTGTAAATTATCGATAGTCAATATCTCGGAAACTATAAGAGATAATGCAATTTGGCAACCGGCAATGTAATTAGCATGCCGAATATTACTTGGAATGTGAATTGGAACGAAATCGCCAATAGATAAGACCATTTTACAATTTGGGCCCAAGTTAGAAGCAGAGCCTAAGGTGTAAATTATCCATAGTCCATATCTCGGAAACTATAAGAGATAATGCAATTTGGCAACCGGCAATGTAATTAGCATGCCGAATATTACTTGGAATGTGAATTGGAACGAAATCGCCAATAGATAAGACCATTTTACAATTTGGGCCCAAGTTAGAAGCAGAGCCTAAGGTGTAAATTATGGATAGTCCATATCTCGGAAACTATAAGAGATAATGCAATTTCGCAACCGTCATGTAATTAGCATGCCGAATATTACTTGGAGTGTGAATTGGAACGGAATCGTCAATAGATAAGACCATTTTACAATTTGGGCCCAAGTTAGAAGCAGAGCCTAAGGTGTAAATTATCGATAGTCCGTATCTCGGAAACTATAAGAGATAATGCAATTTGGCAACCGGCAATGTAATTAGCATGCCGAATATTACTTGGAATGTGAATTGGAACGAAATCGCCAATAGATAAGACCATTTTACAATTTGGGCCCAAGTTAGAAGCAGAGCCTAAGGTGTAAATTATCGATAGTCCATATCTCGGAAACTATAAGAGATAATGCAATTTGGCAACCGGCAATGTAATTAGCATGCCGAATATTACTTGGAATGTGAATTGGAACGAAATCGCCAATAGATAAGACCATATTACAATTTGGGCCCAAGTTAGAAGCAGAGCCTAAGGTGTAAATTATCGATAGTCCGTATCTCGGAAACTATAAGAGATAATGCAATTTGGCAACCGGCAATGTAATTAGCATGCCGAATATTACTTGGAATGTGAATTGGAATGAAATCGCCAATAGATAAGACCATTTTACAATTTGGGCCTAAGTTAGAAGCAGAGCCTAAGGTGTAAATTATCCATAGTCCATATCTCGGAAACTATAAGAGATAATGCAATTTGGCAACTGGCAATGTAATTAGCATGCCGAATATTGCTTGGAATGTGAATTGGGACGAAATCGCCAATAGATAAGACCATTTTACAATTTGAGCCCAAGTTAGAAGCAGAGCCTAAGGTGTAAATTATCGATAGTCCATATCTCGGAAACTATAAGAGATAATGCAATTTGGCAAACGGCAATGTAATTAGCATGCCGAATACTACTTGGAATGTGAATTGGAACGATATCGCCAATAGATAAGACCATTTTACAGTTTGGGCCCAAGTTAGAAGCAGAGCCTAAGGTTAAAAATAATCGATAGTCCATATCTCGGAAACTATAAGAGATAATGCAATTTGGGAACCGGCAATATAATTAGCATGCCGAATATTACTTGGAATGTGAATTGGAACGAAATCGCCAATAGATAAGACCATTTTACAATTTGGGCCCAAGTTAGAAGCAGAGCCTAAGGTGTAAATTATCGATAGTCCATATCTCGGAAACTATAAGAGATAATGCAACTTGGCCACCGGCAATGTAATTAGCATGCCGAATATTACTTGGAATGTGAATTGGAACGAAATCGCCAATAGATAAGACCATTTTACAATTTGGGCCCAAGTTAGAAGCAGAGCCTAAGGTGTAAATTATCCATAGTCCATATCTCGGAAACTATAAGAGATAATGCAATTTGGCAACCGGCAATGTAATTAGCATGCCGAATATTACTTGGAATGTGAATTGGAACGAAATCGCCAATAGATAAGACCATTTTACAATTTGGGCCCAAGTTAGAAGCAGAGCCTAAGGTGTAAATTATGGATAGTCCATATCTCGGAAACTATAAGAGATAATGCAATTTCGCAACCGGCAATGTAATTAGCATGCCGAATATTACTTGGAGTGTGAATTGGAACGGAATCGTCAATAGATAAGACCATTTTACAATTTGGGCCCAAGTTAGAAGCAGAGCCTAAGGTGTAAATTATCGATAGTCCGTATCTCGGAAACTATAAGAGATAATGCAATTTGGCAACCGGCAATGTAATTAGCATGCCGAATATTACTTGGAGTGTGAATTGGAACGGAATCGTCAATAGATAAGACCATTTTACAATTTGGGCCCAAGTTAGAAGCAGAGCCTAAGGTGTAAATTATCGATAGTCCATATCTCGGAAACTATAAGAGATAATGCAATTTGGCAACCGGCAATGTAATTAGCATGCCGAATATTACTTGGAATGTGAATTGGAACGAAATCGCCAATAGATAAGACCATATTACAATTTGGGCCCAAGTTAGAAGCAGAGCCTAAGGTGTAAATTATCGATAGTCCGTATCTCGGAAACTATAAGAGATAATGCAATTTGGCAACCGGCAATGTAATTAGCATGCCGAATAATACTTGGAATGTGAATTGGAACGAAATCGCCAATAGATAAGACCATTTTACAATTTGGGCCCAAGTTAGAAGCAGAGCCTAAGGTGTAAATTATCGATAGTCAATATCTCGGAAACTATAAGAGATAATGCAATTTGGCAACCGGCAATGTAATTAGCATGCCGAATATTACTTGGAATGTGAATTGGAACGAAATCGCCAATAGATAAGACCATTTTACAATTTGGGCCCAAGTTAGAAGCAGAGCCTAAGGTGTAAATTATCCATAGTCCATATCTCGGAAACTATAAGAGATAATGCAATTTGGCAACCGGCAATGTAATTAGCATGCCGAATATTACTTGGAATGTGAATTGGAACGAAATCGCCAATAGATAAGACCATTTTACAATTTGGGCCCAAGTTAGAAGCAGAGCCTAAGGTGTAAATTATGGATAGTCCATATCTCGGAAACTATAAGAGATAATGCAATTTCGCAACCGGCAATGTAATTAGCATGCCGAATATTACTTGGAGTGCGAATTGGAACGGAATCGTCAATAGATAAGACCATTTTACAATTTGGGCCCAAGTTAGAAGCAGAGCCTAAGGTGTAAATTATCGATAGTCCGTATCTCGGAAACTATAAGAGATAATGCAATTTGGCAACCGGCAATGTAATTAGCATGCCGAATATTACTTGGAATGTGAATTGGAACGAAATCGCCAATAGATAAGACCATTTTACAATTTGGGCCCAAGTTAGAAGCAGAGCCTAAGGTGTAAATTATCGATAGTCCATATCTCGGAAACTATAAGAGATAATGCAATTTGGCAACCGGCAATGTAATTAGCATGCCGAATATTACTTGGAATGTGAATTGGAACGAAATCGCCAAAAGATAAGACCATATTACAATTTGGGCCCAAGTTAGAAGCAGAGCCTAAGGTGTAAATTATCGATAGTCCGTATCTCGGAAACTATAAGAGATAATGCAATTTGGCAACCGGCAATGTAATTAGCATGCCGAATATTACTTGGAATGTGAATTGGAACGAAATCGCCAATAGATAAGACCATTTTACAATTTGGGCCCAAGTTAGAAGCAGAGCCTAAGGTGTAAATTATCGATAGTCCATATCTCGGAAACTATAAGAGATAATGCAATTTGGCAACCGGCAATGTAATTAGCATGCCGATTATTACTTGGAATGTGAATTGGAACGAAATCGCCAATAGATAAGACCATTTTACAATTTGGGCCCAAGTTAGAAGCAGAGCCTAAGGTGTAAATTATCGATAGTCCATATCTCGGAAACTATAAGAGATAATGCAATTTGGCAACCGGCAATGTAATTAGCATGCCGAATATTACTTGGAATGTGAATTGGAACGAAATCGCCAATAGATAAGACCATATTACAATTTGGGCCCAAGTTAGAAGCAGAGCCTAAGGTGTAAATTATCGATAGTCCATATCTCGGAAACTATAAGAGATAATGCAATTTGGCAACTGGCAATGTAATTAGCATGCCGAATATTACTTGGAATGTGAATTGGAACGAAATCGCCAATAGATAAGACCATTTTACAATTTGGGCCCAAGTTAGAAGCAGAGCCTAAGGTGTAAATTATCCATAGTCCATATCTCGGAAACTATAAGAGATAATGCAATTTGGCAACCGGCAATGTAATTAGCATGCCGAATATTACTTGGAATGTGAATTGGAACGAAATCTCCAATAGATAAGACCATTTTACAATTTGGGCCCAAGTTAGAAGCAGAGCCTAAGGTGTAAATTATCGATAGTCCATATCTCGGAAACTATAAGAGATAATGCAATTTGGCAACCGGCAATGTAATTAGCATGCCGAATATTACTTGGAATGTGAATTGGAATGAAATCGCCAATAGATAAGACCATTTTACAATTTGGGCCTAAGTTAGAAGCAGAGCCTAAGGTGTAAATTATCGATAGTCCATATCTCGGAAACTATAAGAGATAATGCAATTTGGCAACTGGCAATGTAATTAGCATGCCGAATATTGCTTGGAATGTGAATTGGGACGAAATCGCCAATAGATAAGACCATTTTACAATTTGGGCCCAAGTTAGAAGCAGAGCCTAAGGTGTAAATTATCGATAGTCCATATCTCGGAAACTATAAGAGATAATGCAATTTGGCAACCGGCAATGTAATTAGCATGCCGAATATTACTTGGAATGTGAATTGGAACGAAATCGCCAATAGATAAGACCATTTTACAATTTGGGCCCAAGTTAGAAGCAGAGCCTAAGGTGTAAATTACCGATAGTCCATATCTCGGAAACTATAAGAGATAATGCAATTTGGCAACTGGCAATGTAATTAGCATGCCGAATATTACTTGGAATGTGAATTGGAACGAAATCGCCAATAGATAAGACCATTTTACAATTTGGGCCCAAGTTAGAAGCAGAGCCTAAGGTGTAAATTATCCATAGTCCATATCTCGGAAACTATAAGAGATAATGCAATTTGGCAACCGGCAATGTAATTAGCATGCCGAATATTACTTGGAATGTGAATTGGAACGAAATCTCCAATAGATAAGACCATTTTACAATTTGGGCCCAAGTTAGAAGCAGAGCCTAAGGTGTAAATTATCGATAGTCCATATCTCGGAAACTATAAGAGATAATGCAATTTGGCAACCGGCAATGTAATTAGCATGCCGAATATTACTTGGAATGTGAATTGGAATGAAATCGCCAATAGATAAGACCATTTTACAATTTGGGCCTAAGTTAGAAGCAGAGCCTAAGGTGTAAATTATCCATAGTCCATATCTCGGAAACTATAAGAGATAATGCAATTTGGCAACTGGCAATGTAATTAGCATGCCGAATATTGCTTGGAATGTGAATTGGGACGAAATCGCCAATAGATAAGACCATTTTACAATTTGAGCCCAAGTTAGAAGCAGAGCCTAAGGTGTAAATTATCGATAGTCCATATCTCGGAAACTATAAGAGATAATGCAATTTGGCAACCGGCAATGTAATTAGCATGCCGAATACTACTTGGAATGTGAATTGGAACGATATCGCCAATAGATAAGACCATTTTACAGTTTGGGCCCAAGTTAGAAGCAGAGCCTAAGGTTAAAAATAATCGATAGTCCATATCTCGGAAACTATAAGAGATAATGCAATTTGGGAACCGGCAATATAATTAGCATGCCGAATATTACTTGGAATGTGAATTGGAACGAAATCGCCAATAGATAAGACCATTTTACAATTTGGGCCCAAGTTAGAAGCAGAGCCTAAGGTGTAAATTATCGATAGTCCATATCTCGGAAACTATAAGAGATAATGCAACTTGGCCACCGGCAATGTAATTAGCATGCCGAATAATACTTGGAATGTGAATTGGAACGAAATCGCCAATAGATAAGACCATTTTACAATTTGGGCCCAAGTTAGAAGCAGAGCCTAAGGTGTAAATTATCGATAGTCAATATCTCGGAAACTATAAGAGATAATGCAATTTGGCAACCGGCAATGTAATTAGCATGCCGAATATTACTTGGAATGTGAATTGGAACGAAATCGCCAATAGATAAGACCATTTTACAATTTGGGCCCAAGTTAGAAGCAGAGCCTAAGGTGTAAATTATCCATAGTCCATATCTCGGAAACTATAAGAGATAATGCAATTTGGCAACCGGCAATGTAATTAGCATGCCGAATATTACTTGGAATGTGAATTGGAACGAAATCGCCAATAGATAAGACCATTTTACAATTTGGGCCCAAGTTAGAAGCAGAGCCTAAGGTGTAAATTATGGATAGTCCATATCTCGGAAACTATAAGAGATAATGCAATTTCGCAACCGTCATGTAATTAGCATGCCGAATATTACTTGGAGTGTGAATTGGAACGGAATCGTCAATAGATAAGACCATTTTACAATTTGGGCCCAAGTTAGAAGCAGAGCCTAAGGTGTAAATTATCGATAGTCCGTATCTCGGAAACTATAAGAGATAATGCAATTTGGCAACCGGCAATGTAATTAGCATGCCGAATATTACTTGGAATGTGAATTGGAACGAAATCGCCAATAGATAAGACCATTTTACAATTTGGGCCCAAGTTAGAAGCAGAGCCTAAGGTGTAAATTATCGATAGTCCATATCTCGGAAACTATAAGAGATAATGCAATTTGGCAACCGGCAATGTAATTAGCATGCCGAATATTACTTGGAATGTGAATTGGAACGAAATCGCCAATAGATAAGACCATATTACAATTTGGGCCCAAGTTAGAAGCAGAGCCTAAGGTGTAAATTATCGATAGTCCATATCTCGGAAACTATAAGAGATAATGCAATTTGGCAACCGGCAATGTAATTAGCATGCCGAATATTACTTGGAATGTGAATTGGAACGAAATCGCCAATAGATAAGACCATTTTACAATTTGGGCCCAAGTTAGAAGCAGAGCCTAAGGTGTAAATTATCGATAGTCCATATCTCGGAAACTATAAGAGATAATGCAATTTGGCAACCGGCAATGTAATTAGCATGCCGAATACTACTTGGAATGTGAATTGGAACGATATCGCCAATAGATAAGACCATTTTACAGTTTGGGCCCAAGTTAGAAGCAGAGCCTAAGGTTAAAAATAATCGATAGTCCATATCTCGGAAACTATAAGAGATAATGCAATTTGGGAACCGGCAATATAATTAGCATGCCGAATATTACTTGGAATGTGAATTGGAACGAAATCGCCAATAGATAAGACCATTTTACAATTTGGGCCCAAGTTAGAAGCAGAGCCTAAGGTGTAAATTATCGATAGTCCATATCTCGGAAACTATAAGAGATAATGCAACTTGGCCACCGGCAATGTAATTAGCATGCCGAATAATACTTGGAATGTGAATTGGAACGAAATCGCCAATAGATAAGACCATTTTACAATTTGGGCCCAAGTTAGAAGCAGAGCCTAAGGTGTAAATTATCGATAGTCAATATCTCGGAAACTATAAGAGATAATGCAATTTGGCAACCGGCAATGTAATTAGCATGCCGAATATTACTTGGAATGTGAATTGGAACGAAATCGCCAATAGATAAGACCATTTTACAATTTGGGCCCAAGTTAGAAGCAGAGCCTAAGGTGTAAATTATCCATAGTCCATATCTCGGAAACTATAAGAGATAATGCAATTTGGCAACCGGCAATGTAATTAGCATGCCGAATATTACTTGGAATGTGAATTGGAACGAAATCGCCAATAGATAAGACCATTTTACAATTTGGGCCCAAGTTAGAAGCAGAGCCTAAGGTGTAAATTATGGATAGTCCATATCTCGGAAACTATAAGAGATAATGCAATTTCGCAACCGTCATGTAATTAGCATGCCGAATATTACTTGGAGTGTGAATTGGAACGGAATCGTCAATAGATAAGACCATTTTACAATTTGGGCCCAAGTTAGAAGCAGAGCCTAAGGTGTAAATTATCGATAGTCCGTATCTCGGAAACTATAAGAGATAATGCAATTTGGCAACCGGCAATGTAATTAGCATGCCGAATATTACTTGGAATGTGAATTGGAACGAAATCGCCAATAGATAAGACCATTTTACAATTTGGGCCCAAGTTAGAAGCAGAGCCTAAGGTGTAAATTATCGATAGTCCATATCTCGGAAACTATAAGAGATAATGCAATTTGGCAACCGGCAATGTAATTAGCATGCCGAATATTACTTGGAATGTGAATTGGAACGAAATCGCCAATAGATAAGACCATATTACAATTTGGGCCCAAGTTAGAAGCAGAGCCTAAGGTGTAAATTATCGATAGTCCGTATCTCGGAAACTATAAGAGATAATGCAATTTGGCAACCGGCAATGTAATTAGCATGCCGAATATTACTTGGAATGTGAATTGGAACGAAATCGCCAATAGATAAGACCATTTTACAATTTGGGCCCAAGTTAGAAGCAGAGCCTAAGGTGTAAATTATCGATAGTCCATATCTCGGAAACTATAAGAGATAATGCAATTTGGCAACCGGCAATGTAATTAGCATGCCGAATATTACTTGGAATGTGAATTGGAACGAAATCGCCAATAGATAAGACCATTTTACAATTTGGGCCCAAGTTAGAAGCAGAGCCTAAGGTGTAAATTATCGATAGTCCATATCTCGGAAACTATAAGAGATAATGCAATTTGGCAACCGGAAATGTAATTAGCATGCCGAATATTACTTGGAATGTGAATTGGAACGAAATCGCCAATAGATAAGACCATATTACAATTTGGGCCCAAGTTAGAAGCAGAGCCTAAGGTGTAAATTATCCATAGTCCATATCTCGGAAACTATAAGAGATAATGCAATTTGGCAACTGGCAATGTAATTAGCATGCCGAATATTGCTTGGAATGTGAATTGGGACGAAATCGCCAATAGATAAGACCATTTTACAATTTGAGCCCAAGTTAGAAGCAGAGCCTAAGGTGTAAATTATCGATAGTCCATATCTCGGAAACTATAAGAGATAATGCAATTTGGCAACCGGCAATGTAATTAGCATGCCGAATACTACTTGGAATGTGAATTGGAACGATATCGCCAATAGATAAGACCATTTTACAGTTTGGGCCCAAGTTAGAAGCAGAGCCTAAGGTTAAAAATAATCGATAGTCCATATCTCGGAAACTATAAGAGATAATGCAATTTGGGAACCGGCAATATAATTAGCATGCCGAATATTACTTGGAATGTGAATTGGAACGAAATCGTCAATAGATAAGACCATTTTACAATTTGGGCCCAAGTTAGAAGCAGAGCCTAAGGTGTAAATTATCGATAGTCCGTATCTCGGAAACTATAAGAGATAATGCAATTTGGCAACCGGCAATGTAATTAGCATGCCGAATATTACTTGGAATGTGAATTGGAACGAAATCGCCAATAGATAAGACCATTTTACAATTTGGGCCCAAGTTAGAAGCAGAGCCTAAGGTGTAAATTATCGATAGTCCATATCTCGGAAACTATAAGAGATAATGCAATTTGGCAACCGGCAATGTAATTAGCATGCCGAATATTACTTGGAATGTGAATTGGAACGAAATCGCCAAAAGATAAGACCATATTACAATTTGGGCCCAAGTTAGAAGCAGAGCCTAAGGTGTAAATTATCGATAGTCCGTATCTCGGAAACTATAAGAGATAATGCAATTTGGCAACCGGCAATGTAATTAGCATGCCGAATATTACTTGGAATGTGAATTGGAACGAAATCGCCAATAGATAAGACCATTTTACAATTTGGGCCCAAGTTAGAAGCAGAGCCTAAGGTGTAAATTATCGATAGTCCATATCTCGGAAACTATAAGAGATAATGCAATTTGGCAACCGGCAATGTAATTAGCATGCCGATTATTACTTGGAATGTGAATTGGAACGAAATCGCCAATAGATAAGACCATTTTACAATTTGGGCCCAAGTTAGAAGCAGAGCCTAAGGTGTAAATTATCGATAGTCCATATCTCGGAAACTATAAGAGATAATGCAATTTGGCAACCGGCAATGTAATTAGCATGCCGAATATTACTTGGAATGTGAATTGGAACGAAATCGCCAATAGATAAGACCATATTACAATTTGGGCCCAAGTTAGAAGCAGAGCCTAAGGTGTAAATTATCGATAGTCCATATCTCGGAAACTATAAGAGATAATGCAATTTGGCAACTGGCAATGTAATTAGCATGCCGAATATTACTTGGAATGTGAATTGGAACGAAATCGCCAATAGATAAGACCATTTTACAATTTGGGCCCAAGTTAGAAGCAGAGCCTAAGGTGTAAATTATCCATAGTCCATATCTCGGAAACTATAAGAGATAATGCAATTTGGCAACCGGCAATGTAATTAGCATGCCGAATATTACTTGGAATGTGAATTGGAACGAAATCTCCAATAGATAAGACCATTTTACAATTTGGGCCCAAGTTAGAAGCAGAGCCTAAGGTGTAAATTATCGATAGTCCATATCTCGGAAACTATAAGAGATAATGCAATTTGGCAACCGGCAATGTAATTAGCATGCCGAATATTACTTGGAATGTGAATTGGAATGAAATCGCCAATAGATAAGACCATTTTACAATTTGGGCCTAAGTTAGAAGCAGAGCCTAAGGTGTAAATTATCGATAGTCCATATCTCGGAAACTATAAGAGATAATGCAATTTGGCAACTGGCAATGTAATTAGCATGCCGAATATTGCTTGGAATGTGAATTGGGACGAAATCGCCAATAGATAAGACCATTTTACAATTTGGGCCCAAGTTAGAAGCAGAGCCTAAGGTGTAAATTATCGATAGTCCATATCTCGGAAACTATAAGAGATAATGCAATTTGGCAACCGGCAATGTAATTAGCATGCCGAATATTACTTGGAATGTGAATTGGAACGAAATCGCCAATAGATAAGACCATTTTACAATTTGGGCCCAAGTTAGAAGCAGAGCCTAAGGTGTAAATTACCGATAGTCCATATCTCGGAAACTATAAGAGATAATGCAATTTGGCAACTGGCAATGTAATTAGCATGCCGAATATTACTTGGAATGTGAATTGGAACGAAATCGCCAATAGATAAGACCATTTTACAATTTGGGCCCAAGTTAGAAGCAGAGCCTAAGGTGTAAATTATCCATAGTCCATATCTCGGAAACTATAAGAGATAATGCAATTTGGCAACCGGCAATGTAATTAGCATGCCGAATATTACTTGGAATGTGAATTGGAACGAAATCTCCAATAGATAAGACCATTTTACAATTTGGGCCCAAGTTAGAAGCAGAGCCTAAGGTGTAAATTATCGATAGTCCATATCTCGGAAACTATAAGAGATAATGCAATTTGGCAACCGGCAATGTAATTAGCATGCCGAATATTACTTGGAATGTGAATTGGAATGAAATCGCCAATAGATAAGACCATTTTACAATTTGGGCCTAAGTTAGAAGCAGAGCCTAAGGTGTAAATTATCCATAGTCCATATCTCGGAAACTATAAGAGATAATGCAATTTGGCAACTGGCAATGTAATTAGCATGCCGAATATTGCTTGGAATGTGAATTGGGACGAAATCGCCAATAGATAAGACCATTTTACAATTTGAGCCCAAGTTAGAAGCAGAGCCTAAGGTGTAAATTATCGATAGTCCATATCTCGGAAACTATAAGAGATAATGCAATTTGGCAACCGGCAATGTAATTAGCATGCCGAATACTACTTGGAATGTGAATTGGAACGATATCGCCAATAGATAAGACCATTTTACAGTTTGGGCCCAAGTTAGAAGCAGAGCCTAAGGTTAAAAATAATCGATAGTCCATATCTCGGAAACTATAAGAGATAATGCAATTTGGGAACCGGCAATATAATTAGCATGCCGAATATTACTTGGAATGTGAATTGGAACGAAATCGCCAATAGATAAGACCATTTTACAATTTGGGCCCAAGTTAGAAGCAGAGCCTAAGGTGTAAATTATCGATAGTCCATATCTCGGAAACTATAAGAGATAATGCAACTTGGCCACCGGCAATGTAATTAGCATGCCGAATAATACTTGGAATGTGAATTGGAACGAAATCGCCAATAGATAAGACCATTTTACAATTTGGGCCCAAGTTAGAAGCAGAGCCTAAGGTGTAAATTATCGATAGTCAATATCTCGGAAACTATAAGAGATAATGCAATTTGGCAACCGGCAATGTAATTAGCATGCCGAATATTACTTGGAATGTGAATTGGAACGAAATCGCCAATAGATAAGACCATTTTACAATTTGGGCCCAAGTTAGAAGCAGAGCCTAAGGTGTAAATTATCCATAGTCCATATCTCGGAAACTATAAGAGATAATGCAATTTGGCAACCGGCAATGTAATTAGCATGCCGAATATTACTTGGAATGTGAATTGGAACGAAATCGCCAATAGATAAGACCATTTTACAATTTGGGCCCAAGTTAGAAGCAGAGCCTAAGGTGTAAATTATGGATAGTCCATATCTCGGAAACTATAAGAGATAATGCAATTTCGCAACCGTCATGTAATTAGCATGCCGAATATTACTTGGAGTGTGAATTGGAACGGAATCGTCAATAGATAAGACCATTTTACAATTTGGGCCCAAGTTAGAAGCAGAGCCTAAGGTGTAAATTATCGATAGTCCGTATCTCGGAAACTATAAGAGATAATGCAATTTGGCAACCGGCAATGTAATTAGCATGCCGAATATTACTTGGAATGTGAATTGGAACGAAATCGCCAATAGATAAGACCATTTTACAATTTGGGCCCAAGTTAGAAGCAGAGCCTAAGGTGTAAATTATCGATAGTCCATATCTCGGAAACTATAAGAGATAATGCAATTTGGCAACCGGCAATGTAATTAGCATGCCGAATATTACTTGGAATGTGAATTGGAACGAAATCGCCAATAGATAAGACCATATTACAATTTGGGCCCAAGTTAGAAGCAGAGCCTAAGGTGTAAATTATCGATAGTCCGTATCTCGGAAACTATAAGAGATAATGCAATTTGGCAACCGGCAATGTAATTAGCATGCCGAATATTACTTGGAATGTGAATTGGAACGAAATCGCCAATAGATAAGACCATTTTACAATTTGGGCCCAAGTTAGAAGCAGAGCCTAAGGTGTAAATTATCGATAGTCCATATCTCGGAAACTATAAGAGATAATGCAATTTGGCAACCGGCAATGTAATTAGCATGCCGAATATTACTTGGAATGTGAATTGGAACGAAATCGCCAATAGATAAGACCATTTTACAATTTGGGCCCAAGTTAGAAGCAGAGCCTAAGGTGTAAATTATCGATAGTCCATATCTCGGAAACTATAAGAGATAATGCAATTTGGCAACCGGAAATGTAATTAGCATGCCGAATATTACTTGGAATGTGAATTGGAACGAAATCGCCAATAGATAAGACCATATTACAATTTGGGCCCAAGTTAGAAGCAGAGCCTAAGGTGTAAATTATCCATAGTCCATATCTCGGAAACTATAAGAGATAATGCAATTTGGCAACTGGCAATGTAATTAGCATGCCGAATATTGCTTGGAATGTGAATTGGGACGAAATCGCCAATAGATAAGACCATTTTACAATTTGAGCCCAAGTTAGAAGCAGAGCCTAAGGTGTAAATTATCGATAGTCCATATCTCGGAAACTATAAGAGATAATGCAATTTGGCAACCGGCAATGTAATTAGCATGCCGAATACTACTTGGAATGTGAATTGGAACGATATCGCCAATAGATAAGACCATTTTACAGTTTGGGCCCAAGTTAGAAGCAGAGCCTAAGGTTAAAAATAATCGATAGTCCATATCTCGGAAACTATAAGAGATAATGCAATTTGGGAACCGGCAATATAATTAGCATGCCGAATATTACTTGGAATGTGAATTGGAACGAAATCGCCAATAGATAAGACCATTTTACAATTTGGGCCCAAGTTAGAAGCAGAGCCTAAGGTGTAAATTATCGATAGTCCATATCTCGGAAACTATAAGAGATAATGCAACTTGGCCACCGGCAATGTAATTAGCATGCCGAATAATACTTGGAATGTGAATTGGAACGAAATCGCCAATAGATAAGACCATTTTACAATTTGGGCCCAAGTTAGAAGCAGAGCCTAAGGTGTAAATTATCGATAGTCAATATCTCGGAAACTATAAGAGATAATGCAATTTGGCAACCGGCAATGTAATTAGCATGCCGAATATTACTTGGAATGTGAATTGGAACGAAATCGCCAATAGATAAGACCATTTTACAATTTGGGCCCAAGTTAGAAGCAGAGCCTAAGGTGTAAATTATCCATAGTCCATATCTCGGAAACTATAAGAGATAATGCAATTTGGCAACCGGCAATGTAATTAGCATGCCGAATATTACTTGGAATGTGAATTGGAACGAAATCGCCAATAGATAAGACCATTTTACAATTTGGGCCCAAGTTAGAAGCAGAGCCTAAGGTGTAAATTATGGATAGTCCATATCTCGGAAACTATAAGAGATAAAGCAATTTCGCAACCGTCATGTAATTAGCATGCCGAATATTACTTGGAGTGTGAATTGGAACGGAATCGTCAATAGATAAGACCATTTTACAATTTGGGCCCAAGTTAGAAGCAGAGCCTAAGGTGTAAATTATCGATAGTCCGTATCTCGGAAACTATAAGAGATAATGCAATTTGGCAACCGGCAATGTAATTAGCATGCCGAATATTACTTGGAATGTGAATTGGAACGAAATCGCCAATAGATAAGACCATTTTACAATTTGGGCCCAAGTTAGAAGCAGAGCCTAAGGTGTAAATTATCGATAGTCCATATCTCGGAAACTATAAGAGATAATGCAATTTGGCAACCGGCAATGTAATTAGCATGCCGAATATTACTTGGAATGTGAATTGGAACGAAATCGCCAATAGATAAGACCATATTACAATTTGGGCCCAAGTTAGAAGCAGAGCCTAAGGTGTAAATTATCGATAGTCCGTATCTCGGAAACTATAAGAGATAATGCAATTTGGCAACCGGCAATGTAATTAGCATGCCGAATATTACTTGGAATGTGAATTGGAACGAAATCGCCAATAGATAAGACCATTTTACAATTTGGGCCCAAGTTAGAAGCAGAGCCTAAGGTGTAAATTATCGATAGTCCATATCTCGGAAACTATAAGAGATAATGCAATTTGGCAACCGGCAATGTAATTAGCATGCCGAATATTACTTGGAATGTGAATTGGAACGAAATCGCCAATAGATAAGACCATTTTACAATTTGGGCCCAAGTTAGAAGCAGAGCCTAAGGTGTAAATTATCGATAGTCCATATCTCGGAAACTATAAGAGATAATGCAATTTGGCAACCGGCAATGTAATTAGCATGCCGAATATTACTTGGAATGTGAATTGGAACGAAATCGCCAATAGATAAGACCATATTACAATTTGGGCCCAAGTTAGAAGCAGAGCCTAAGGTGTAAATTATCGATAGTCCATATCTCGGAAACTATAAGAGATAATGCAATTTGGCAACCGGCAATGTAATTAGCATGCCGAATATTACTTGGAATGTGAATTGGAACGAAATCGCCAATAGATAAGACCATTTTACAATTTGGGCCCAAGTTAGAAGCAGAGCCTAAGGTGTAAATTATCGATAGTCCATATCTCGGAAACTATAAGAGATAATGCAATTTGGCAACCGGCAATGTAATTAGCATGCCGAATATTACTTGGAATGTGAATTGGAACGAAATCGCCAATAGGTAAGACCATTTTACAATTTGGGCCCAAGTTAGAAGCAGAGCCTAAGGTGTAAATTATCGATAGTCCATATCTCGGAAACTATAAGAGATAATTCAATTTGGCCACCGGCAATGTAATTAGCATGCCGAATATTACTTGGAATGTGAATTGGAACGAAATCGCCAATAGATAAGACCACTTTACAATTTGGGCCCAAGTTAGAAGCAGAGCCTAAGGTGTAAATTATCGATAGTCCATATCTCGGAAACTATAAGAGATAATGCAATTTGGCAAACGGCAATGTAATTAGCATGCCGAATATTACTTGGAATGTGAATTGGAACGAAATCGCCAATAGATAAGGCCATTTTACAATTTGGGCCCAAGTTAGAAGCAGAGCCTAAGGTGTAAATTATCGATAGTCCATATCTCGGAAACTATAAGAGATAATTCAATTTGGCCACCGGCAATGTAATTAGCATGCCGAATATTACTTGGAATGTGAATTGGAACGAAATCGCCAATAGATAAGACCACTTTACAATTTGGGCCCAAGTTAGAAGCAGAGCCTAAGGTGTAAATTATCGATAGTCCATATCTCGGAAACTATAAGAGATAATGCAATTTGGCAAACGGCAATGTAATTAGCATGCCGAATATTACTTGGAATGTGAATTGGAACGAAATCGCCAATAGATAAGGCCATTTTACAATTTGGGCCCAAGTTAGAAGCAGAGCCTAAGGTGTAAATTATCGATAGTCCATATCTCGGAAACTATAAGAGATAATTCAATTTGGCCACCGGCAATGTAATTAGCATGCCGAATATTACTTGGAATGTGAATTGGAACGAAATCGCCAATAGATAAGACCACTTTACAATTTGGGCCCAAGTTAGAAGCAGAGCCTAAGGTGTAAATTATCGATAGTCCATATCTCGGAAACTATAAGAGATAATGCAATTTGGCAACCGGCAATGTAAATAGCATGCCGAATATTACTTGGAATGTGAATTGGAACGAAATCGCCAATAGATAAGACCATTTTACAATTTGGACCCAAGTTAGAAGCAGAGCCTAAGGTGTAAATTATCGATAGTCCATATCTCGGAAATTAAAAGAGATAATGCAATTTGGCAACCGGAATGTAATTAGCATGCCGAATATTACTTGGAATGTGAATTGGAACGAAATCGCCAATAGATAAGACCATTTTACAATTTGGGCCCAAGTTAGAAGCAGAGCCTAAGGTGTAAATTATCGATAGTCCATATCTCGGAAACTATAAGAGATAAGACAGTTTCGCAACCGGCAATGTAATTAGCATGCCGAATATTACTTGGAATGTGAATTGGGACGAAATCGCCAATAGATAAGACCATTTTACAATTTGGGCCCAAGTAAGAAGCAGAGACTAAGGTGTAAATTATCGATAGTCCATATCTCGGAAACTATAAGAGATAATGCAATTTGGCAACCGGCAATGTAATTAGCATGCCGAATATTACTTGGAATGTGAATTGGAACGAAATCGCCAATAGATAAGACCATTTTACAATTTGGGCCCAAGTTAGAAGCAGAGCCTAAGGTGTAAATTATCGATAGTCCATATCTCGGAAACTATAAGAGATAATGCAATTTGGCAACCGGCAATGTAATTAGCATGCCGAATACCACTTGGAATGTGAATTGGAATGAACTCGCCAATAGATAAGACCATTTTACAATTTGGGCCCAAGTTAGAAGCAGAGCCTAAGGTGTAAATTATCGATAGTCCATATCTCGGAAACTATAAGAGATAATTCAATTTGGCAACCGGCAATGTAATTAGCATGCCGAATATTACTTGGAATGTGAATTGGAACGAAATCGCCAATAGATAAGACCATTTTACAATTTGGGCCCAAGTTAGAAGCAGAGCCTAAGGTGTAAATTATCGATAGTCCATATCTCGGAAACTATAAGAGATAATGCAATTTGGCAACCGGCAATGTAATTAGCATGCCGAATATTACTTGGAATGTGAATTGGAACGAAATCGCCAATAGATAAGACGATTTTACAATTTGGGCCCAAGTTAGAAGCAGAGCCTATAGTGTAAATTACCGATAGTCCATATCTCGGAAACTATAAGAGATAATGCAATTTGGCAACCGGCAATGTAATTAGCATGCCGAATATTACTTGGAATGTGAATTGGAACGAAATCGCCAATAGATAAGACCATTTTACAATTTGGGCCCAAGTTAGAAGCAGAGCCTAAGGTGTAAATTATCGATAGTCCATATCTCGGAAACTATAAGAGATAATGCAATTTGGCAACCGGCAATGTAATTAGCATGCCGAATATTACTTGGAATGTGAATTGGAACGAAATCGCCAATAGATAAGACGATTTTACAATTTGGGCCCAAGTTAGAAGCAGAGCCTAAGGTGTAAATTATCGATAGTCCATATCTCGGAAACTATAGGGATAATGCAACTTGGCAACCGGCAATGTAATTAGCATGCCGAATACTACTTGAAATGTGAATTGGAACGAAATCGCCAATAGATAAGACCATTTTAGAGTTTGGGCCCAAGTTAGAAGCAGAGCCTAAGGTTAAAAATAATCGATAGTCCATATCTCGGAAACTATAAGAGATAATGCAATTTGGGAACCGGCAATGTAATTAGCATGCCGAATATTACTTGGAATGTGAATTGGAACGAAATCGCCAATAGATAAGACCATTTTACAATTTGGGCCCAAGTTAGAAGCAGAGCCTAAGGTGTAAATTATCGATAATCCATATCTCGGAAACTATAAGAGATAATGCAACTTGGCCACCGGCAATGTAATTAGCATGCCGAATATTACTTGGAATGTGAATTGGAACGAAATCGCCAATAGGTAAGACCATTTTACAATTTGGGCCCAAGTTAGAAGCAGAGCCTAAGGTGTAAATTATCGATAGTCCATATCTCGGAAACTATAGGAGATAATTCAATTTGGCAACCGGCAATGTAATTAGCATGCCGAATATTACTTGGAATGTGAATTGGAACGAAATCGCCAATAGATAAGACCATTTTACAATTTGGGCCCAAGTTAGAAGCAGAGCCTAAAGTGTAAATTATCGATAGCCAATATCTCGGAAACTATAAGAGATAATGCAATTTGGCAACCGGCAATGTAATTAGCATGCCGAATATTACTTGGAATGTGAATTGGAACGAAATCGCCAATAGATAAGACGATTTTACAATTTGGGCCCAAGTTAGAAGCAGAGCCTAAGGAGTAAATTATCGATAGTCCATATCTCGGAAACTATAAGAGATAATGCAATTTGGCAACCGGCAATTTAATTAACATGCCGAATATTACTTGGAATGTGAATTGGAACGAAATCGCCAATAGATAAGACCATTTTACAATTTGGGCCCAAGTTAGAAGCAGAGCCTAAGGTGTAAATTATGGATAGTCCATATCTCGGAAACTATAAGAGATAATGCAATTTCGCAACCGGCAATGTAATTAGCATGCCGAATATTACTTGGAGTGTGAATTGGAACGGAATCGTCAATAGATAAGACCATTTTACAATTTGGGCCCAAGTTAGAAGCAGAGCCTAAGGTGTAAATTATCGATAGTCCGTATCTCGGAAACTATAAGAGATAATGCAATTTGGCAACCGGCAATGTAATTAGCATGCCGAATATTACTTGGAATGTGAATTGGAACGAAATCGCCAATAGATAAGACCATTTTACAATTTGGGCCCAAGTTAGAAGCAGAGCCTAAGGTGTAAATTATCGATAGTCCATATCTCGGAAACTATAAGAGATAATGCAATTTGGCAACCGGCAATGTAATTAGCATGCCGAATATTACTTGGAATGTGAATTGGAACGAAATCGCCAATAGATAAGACCATATTACAATTTGGGCCCAAGTTAGAAGCAGAGCCTAAGGTGTAAATTATCGATAGTCCGTATCTCGGAAACTATAAGAGATAATGCAATTTGGCAACCGGCAATGTAATTAGCATGCCGAATATTACTTGGAATGTGAATTGGAACGAAATCGCCAATAGATAAGACCATTTTACAATTTGGGCCCAAGTTAGAAGCAGAGCCTAAGGTGTAAATTATCGATAGTCCATATCTCGGAAACTATAAGAGATAATGCAATTTGGCAACCGGCAATGTAATTAGCATGCCGAATATTACTTGGAATGTGAATTGGAACGAAATCGCCAATAGATAAGACCATTTTACAATTTGGGCCCAAGTTAGAAGCAGAGCCTAAGGTGTAAATTATCGATAGTCCATATCTCGGAAACTATAAGAGATAATGCAATTTCGCAACCGGCAATGTAATTAGCATGCCGAATATTACTTGGAGTGTGAATTGGAACGGAATCGTCAATAGATAAGACCATTTTACAATTTGGGCCCAAGTTAGAAGCAGAGCCTAAGGTGTAAATTATCGATAGTCCGTATCTCGGAAACTATAAGAGATAATGCAATTTGGCAACCGGCAATGTAATTAGCATGCCGAATATTACTTGGAATGTGAATTGGAACGAAATCGCCAATAGATAAGACCATTTTACAATTTGGGCCCAAGTTAGAAGCAGAGCCTAAGGTGTAAATTATCGATAGTCCATATCTCGGAAACTATAAGAGATAATGCAATTTGGCAACCGGCAATGTAATTAGCATGCCGAATATTACTTGGAATGTGAATTGGAACGAAATCGCCAATAGATAAGACCATATTACAATTTGGGCCCAAGTTAGAAGCAGAGCCTAAGGTGTAAATTATCGATAGTCCGTATCTCGGAAACTATAAGAGATAATGCAATTTGGCAACCGGCAATGTAATTAGCATGCCGAATATTACTTGGAATGTGAATTGGTACGAAATCGCCAATAGATAAGACCATTTTACAATTTGGGCCCAAGTTAGAAGCAGAGCCTAAGGTGTAAATTATCGATAGTCCATATCTCGGAAACTATAAGAGATAATGCAATTTGGCAACCGGCAATGTAATTAGCATGCCGAATATTACTTGGAATGTGAATTGGAACGAAATCGCCAATAGATAAGACCATTTTACAATTTGGGCCCAAGTTAGAAGCAGAGCCTAAGGTGTAAATTATCGATAGTCCATATCTCGGAAACTATAAGAGATAATGCAATTTGGCAACCGGCAATGTAATTAGCATGCCGAATATTACTTGGAATGTGAATTGGAACGAAATCGCCAATAGATAAGACCATATTACAATTTGGGCCCAAGTTAGAAGCAGAGCCTAAGGTGTAAATTATCGATAGTCCATATCTCGGAAACTATAAGAGATAATGCAATTTGGCAACTGGCAATGTAATTAGCATGCCGAATATTACTTGGAATGTGAATTGGAACGAAATCGCCAATAGATAAGACCATTTTACAATTTGGGCCCAAGTTAGAAGCAGAGCCTAAGGTGCAAATTATCCATAGTCCATATCTCGGAAACTATAAGAGATAATGCAATTTGGCAACCGGCAATGTAATTAGCATGCCGAATATTACTTGGAATGTGAATTGGAACGAAATCTCCAATAGATAAGACCATTTTACAATTTGGGCCCAAGTTAGAAGCAGAGCCTAAGGTGTAAATTATCGATAGTCCATATCTCGGAAACTATAAGAGATAATGCAATTTGGCAACCGGCAATGTAATTAGCATGCCGAATATTACTTGGAATGTGAATTGGAATGAAATCGCCAATAGATAAGACCATTTTACAATTTGGGCCTAAGTTAGAAGCAGAGCCTAAGGTGTAAATTATCGATAGTCCATATCTCGGAAACTATAAGAAATAATGCAATTTGGCAACTGGCAATGTAATTAGCATGCCGAATATTGCTTGGAATGTGAATTGGGACGAAATCGCCAATAGATAAGACCATTTTACAATTTGGGCCCAAGTTAGAAGCAGAGCCTAAGGTGTAAATTATCGATAGTCCATATCTCGGAAACTATAAGAGATAATGCAATTTGGCAACCGGCAATGTAATTAGCATGCCGAATACCACTTGGAATGTGAATTGGAACGAAATCGCCAATAGATAAGACCATTTTACAATTTGGGCCCAAGTTAGAAGCAGAGCCTAAGGTGTAAATTATCGATAGTCCATATCTCGGAAACTATAAGAGATAATTCAATTTGGCAACCGGCAATGTAATTAGCATGCCGAATATTACTTGGAATGTGAATTGGAACGAAATCGCCAATAGATAAGACCATTTTACAATTTGGGCCCAAGTTAGAAGCAGAGCCTAAGGTGTAAATTATCGATAGTCCATATCTCGGAAACTATAAGAGATAATGCAATTTGGCAACCGGCAATGTAATTAGCATGCCGAATATTACTTGGAATGTGAATTGGAACGAAATCGCCAATAGATAAGACGATTTTACAATTTGGGCCCAAGTTAGAAGCAGAGCCTAAGGTGTAAATTACCGATAGTCCATATCTCGGAAACTATAAGGGATAATGCAATTTGGCAACCGGCAATGTAACTAGCATGCCGAATATTACTTGGATTGTGAATTGGAACGAAATCGCCAATAGATAAGACCATTTTACAATTTGGGCCCAAGTTAGAAGCAGAGCCTAAGGTGTAAATTATCGATAGTCCATATCTCGGAAACTATAAGAGATAATGCAATTTGGCAACCGGCAATGTAATTAGCATGCCGAATATTACGTGGAATGTGAATTGGAATGAAATCGCCAATAGATAAGACCATTTTACAATTCGGGCCCAAGTTAGAAGCAGAGCCTAAGGTGTAAATTATCGATAGTCCATATCTCGGAAACTATAAGAGATAATGCAATTTGGCAACCGGCAATGTAATTAGCATGCCGAATATTACTTGGAATGTGAATTGGAACGAAATCGCCAATAGATAAGACGATTTTACAATTTGGGCCCAAGTTAGAAGCAGAGCCTAAGGTGTAAATTACCGATAGTCCATATCTCGGAAACTATAAGAGATAATGCAATTTGGCAACTGGCAATGTAATTAGCATGCCGAATATTACTTGGAATGTGAATTGGAACGAAATCGCCAATAGATAAGACCATTTTACAATTTGGGCCCAAGTTAGAAGCAGAGCCTAAGGTGTAATTTATCCATAGTCCATATCTCGGAAACTATAAGAGATAATGCAATTTGGCAACCGGCAATGTAATTAGCATGCCGAATATTACTTGGAATGTGAATTGGAACGAAATCTCCAATAGATAAGACCATTTTACAATTTGGGCCCAAGTTAGAAGCAGAGCCTAAGGTGTAAATTATCGATAGTCCATATCTCGGAAACTATAAGAGATAATGCAATTTGGCAACCGGCAATGTAATTAGCATGCCGAATATTACTTGGAATGTGAATTGGAATGAAATCGCCAATAGATAAGACCATTTTACAATTTGGGCCTAAGTTAGAAGCAGAGCCTAAGGTGTAAATTATCCATAGTCCATATCTCGGAAACTATAAGAGATAATGCAATTTGGCAACTGGCAATGTAATTAGCATGCCGAATATTGCTTGGAATGTGAATTGGGACGAAATCGCCAATAGATAAGACCATTTTACAATCTGAGCCCAAGTTAGAAGCAGAGCCTAAGGTGTAAATTATCGATAGTCCATATCTCGGAAACTATAAGAGATAATGCAATTTGGCAACCGGCAATGTAATTAGCATGCCGAATACTACTTGGAATGTGAATTGGAACGATATCGCCAATAGATAAGACCATTTTACAGTTTGGGCCCAAGTTAGAAGCAGAGCCTAAGGTTAAAAATAATCGATAGTCCATATCTCGGAAACTATAAGAGATAATGCAATTTGGGAACCGGCAATATAATTAGCATGCCGAATATTACTTGGAATGTGAATTGGAACGAAATCGCCAATAGATAAGACCATTTTACAATTTGGGCCCAAGTTAGAAGCAGAGCCTAAGGTGTAAATTATCGATAGTCCATATCTCGGAAACTATAAGAGATAATGCAACTTGGCCACCGGCAATGTAATTAGCATGCCGAATAATACTTGGAATGTGAAATGGAACGAAATCGCCAATAGATAAGACCATTTTACAATTTGGGCCCAAGTTAGAAGCAGAGCCTAAGGTGTAAATTATCGATAGTCAATATCTCGGAAACTATAAGAGATAATGCAATTTGGCAACCGGCAATGTAATTAGCATGCCGAATATTACTTGGAATGTGAATTGGAACGAAATCGCCAATAGATAAGACCATTTTACAATTTGGGCCCAAGTTAGAAGCAGAGCCTAAGGTGTAAATTATGGATAGTCCATATCTCGGAAACTATAAGAGATAATGCAATTTGGCAACCGGCAATGTAATTAGCATGCCGAATATTACTTGGAATGTGAATTGGAACGAAATCGCCAATAGATAAGACCATTTTACAATTTGGGCCCAAGTTAGAAGCAGAGCCTAAGGTGTAAATTATGGATAGTCCATATCTCGGAAACTATAAGAGATAATGCAATTTCGCAACCGGCAATGTAATTAGCATGCCGAATATTACTTGGAGTGTGAATTGGAACGGAATCGTCAATAGATAAGACCATTTTACAATTTGGGCCCAAGTTAGAAGCAGAGCCTAAGGTGTAAATTATCGATAGTCCATATCTCGGAAACTATAAGAGATAATGCAATTTGGCAACCGGCAATGTAATTAGCATGCCGAATACCACTTGGAATGTGAATTGGAACGAAATCGCCAATAGATAAGACCATTTTACAATTTGGGCCCAAGTTAGAAGCAGAGCCTAAGGTGTAAATTATCGATAGTCCATATCTCGGAAACTATAAGAGATAATTCAATTTGGCAACCGGCAATGTAATTAGCATGCCGAATATTACTTGGAATGTGAATTGGAACGAAATCGCCAATAGATAAGACCATTTTACAATTTGGGCCCAAGTTAGAAGCAGAGCCTAAGGTGTAAATTATCGATAGTCCATATCTCGGAAACTATAAGAGATAATGCAATTTGGCAACCGGCAATGTAATTAGCATGCCGAATATTACTTGGAATGTGAATTGGAACGAAATCGCCAATAGATAAGACGATTTTACAATTTGGGCCCAAGTTAGAAGCAGAGCCTAAGGTGTAAATTACCGATAGTCCATATCTCGGAAACTATAAGGGATAATGCAATTTGGCAACCGGCAATGTAATTAGCATGCCGAATATTACTTGGATTGTGAATTGGAACGAAATCGCCAATAGATAAGACCATTTTACAATTTGGGCCCAAGTTAGAAGCAGAGCCTAAGGTGTAAATTATCGATAGTCCATATCTCGGAAACTATAAGAGATAATGCAATTTGGCAACCGGCAATGTAATTAGCATGCCGAATATTACGTGGAATGTGAATTGGAATGAAATCGCCAATAGATAAGACCATTTTACAATTCGGGCCCAAGTTAGAAGCAGAGCCTAAGGTGTAAATTATCGATAGTCCATATCTCGGAAACTATAAGAGATAATGCAATTTGGCAACCGGCAATGTAATTAGCATGCCGAATATTACTTGGAATGTGAATTGGAACGAAATCGCCAATAGATAAGACGATTTTACAATTTGGGCCCAAGTTAGAAGCAGAGCCTAAGGTGTAAATTACCGATAGTCCATATCTCGGAAACTATAAGAGATAATGCAATTTGGCAACTGGCAATGTAATTAGCATGCCGAATATTACTTGGAATGTGAATTGGAACGAAATCGCCAATAGATAAGACCATTTTACAATTTGGGCCCAAGTTAGAAGCAGAGCCTAAGGTGTAATTTATCCATAGTCCATATCTCGGAAACTATAAGAGATAATGCAATTTGGCAACCGGCAATGTAATTAGCATGCCGAATATTACTTGGAATGTGAATTGGAACGAAATCTCCAATAGATAAGACCATTTTACAATTTGGGCCCAAGTTAGAAGCAGAGCCTAAGGTGTAAATTATCGATAGTCCATATCTCGGAAACTATAAGAGATAATGCAATTTGGCAACCGGCAATGTAATTAGCATGCCGAATATTACTTGGAATGTGAATTGGAATGAAATCGCCAATAGATAAGACCATTTTACAATTTGGGCCTAAGTTAGAAGCAGAGCCTAAGGTGTAAATTATCCATAGTCCATATCTCGGAAACTATAAGAGATAATGCAATTTGGCAACTGGCAATGTAATTAGCATGCCGAATATTGCTTGGAATGTGAATTGGGACGAAATCGCCAATAGATAAGACCATTTTACAATTTGAGCCCAAGTTAGAAGCAGAGCCTAAGGTGTAAATTATCGATAGTCCATATCTCGGAAACTATAAGAGATAATGCAATTTGGCAACCGGCAATATAATTAGCATGCCGAATACTACTTGGAATGTGAATTGGAACGATATCGCCAATAGATAAGACCATTTTACAGTTTGGGCCCAAGTTAGAAGCAGAGCCTAAGGTTAAAAATAATCGATAGTCCATATCTCGGAAACTATAAGAGATAATGCAATTTGGGAACCGGCAATATAATTAGCATGCCGAATATTACTTGGAATGTGAATTGGAACGAAATCGCCAATAGATAAGACCATTTTACAATTTGGGCCCAAGTTAGAAGCAGAGCCTAAGGTGTAAATTATCGATAGTCCATATCTCGGAAACTATAAGAGATAATGCAACTTGGCCACCGGCAATGTAATTAGCATGCCGAATAATACTTGGAATGTGAATTGGAACGAAATCGCCAATAGATAAGACCATTTTACAATTTGGGCCCAAGTTAGAAGCAGAGCCTAAGGTGTAAATTATCGATAGTCAATATCTCGGAAACTATAAGAGATAATGCAATTTGGCAACCGGCAATGTAATTAGCATGCCGAATATTACTTGGAATGTGAATTGGAACGAAATCGCCAATAGATAAGACCATTTTACAATTTGGGCCCAAGTTAGAAGCAGAGCCTAAGGTGTAAATTATCCATAGTCCATATCTCGGAAACTATAAGAGATAATGCAATTTGGCAACCGGCAATGTAATTAGCATGCCGAAT
Source organism: Rhynchophorus ferrugineus (assembly GCF_030347505.1). Taxonomy (NCBI): domain Eukaryota; kingdom Metazoa; phylum Arthropoda; class Insecta; order Coleoptera; family Curculionidae; genus Rhynchophorus; species Rhynchophorus ferrugineus. Next base: position 107,490 of record NW_027472923.1, read on the forward strand.
ATTACTTGGAATGTGAATTGGAACGAAATCGCCAATAGATAAGACCATTTTACAATTTGGGCCCAAGTTAGAAGCAGAGCCTAAGGTGTAAATTATGGATAGTCCATATCTCGGAAACTATAAGAGATAATGCAATTTGGCAACCGGCAATGTAATTAGCATGCCGAATATTACTTGGAATGTGAATTGGAACGAAATCGCCAATAGATAAGACCATTTTACAATTTGGGCCCAAGTTAGAAGCAGAGCCTAAGGTGTAAATTATCGATAGTCCATATCTCGGAAACTATAAGAGATAATGCAATTTGGCAACCGGCAATGTAATTAGCATGCCGAATATTACTTGGAATGTGAATTGGAACGAAATCGCCAATAGATAAGACCATATTACAATTTGGGCCCAAGTTAGAAGCAGAGCCTAAGGTGTAAATTATCGATAGTCCGTATCTCGGAAACTATAAGAGATAATGCAATTTGGCAACCGGCAATGTAATTAGCATGCCGAATATTACTTGGAATGTGAATTGGAACGAAATCGCCAATAGATAAGACCATTTTACAATTTGGGCCCAAGTTAGAAGCAGAGCCTAAGGTGTAAATTATCGATAGTCCATATCTCGGAAACTATAAGAGATAATGCAATTTGGCAACCGGCAATGTAATTAGCATGCCGAATATTACTTGGAATGTGAATTGGAACGAAATCGCCAATAGATAAGACCATTTTACAATTTGGGCCCAAGTTAGAAGCAGAGCCTAAGGTGTAAATTATCGATAGTCCATATCTCGGAAACTATAAGAGATAATGCAATTTGGCAACCGGCAATGTAATTAGCATGCCGAATATTACTTGGAATGTGAATTGGAACGAAATCGCCAATAGATAAGACCATATTACAATTTGGGCCCAAGTTAGAAGCAGAGCCTAAGGTGTAAATTATCGATAGTCCATATCTCGGAAACTATAAGAGATAATGCAATTTGGCAACCGGCAATGTAATTAGCATGCCGAATATTACTTGGAATGTGAATTGGAACGAAATCGCCAATAGATAAGACCATTTTACAATTTGGGCCCAAGTTAGAAGCAGAGCCTAAGGTGTAAATTATCGATAGTCCATATCTCGGAAACTATAAGAGATAATGCAATTTGGCAACCGGCAATGTAATTAGCATGCCGAATATTACTTGGAATGTGAATTGGAACGAAATCGCCAATAGGTAAGACCATTTTACAATTTGGGCCCAAGTTAGAAGCAGAGCCTAAGGTGTAAATTATCGATAGTCCATATCTCGGAAACTATAAGAGATAATTCAATTTGGCCACCGGCAATGTAATTAGCATGCCGAATATTACTTGGAATGTGAATTGGAACGAAATCGCCAATAGATAAGACCACTTTACAATTTGGGCCCAAGTTAGAAGCAGAGCCTAAGGTGTAAATTATCGATAATCCATATCTCGGAAACTATAAGAGATAATGCAATTTGGCAAACGGCAATGTAATTAGCATGCCGAATATTACTTGGAATGTGAATTGGAACGAAATCGCCAATAGATAAGGCCATTTTACAATTTGGGCCCAAGTTAGAAGCAGAGCCTAAGGTGTAAATTATCGATAGTCCATATCTCGGAAACTATAAGAGATAATGCAATTTGGCAACCGGCAATGTAATTAGCATGCCGAATATTACTTGGAATGTGAATTGGAACGAAATCGCCAATAGATAAGACCATTTTACAATTTGGGCCCAAGTTAGAAGCAGAGCCTAAGGTGTAAATTATCGATAGTCCATATCTCGGAAATTAAAAGAGATAATGCAATTTGGCAACCGGAATGTAATTAGCATGCCGAATATTACTTGGAATGTGAATTGGAACGAAATCGCCAATAGATAAGACCATTTTACAATTTGGGCCCAAGTTAGAAGCAGAGCCTAAGGTGTAAATTATCGATAGTCCATATCTCGGAAACTATAAGAGATAAGACAGTTTCGCAACCGGCAATGTAATTAGCATGCCGAATATTACTTGGAATGTGAATTGGGACGAAATCGCCAATAGATAATACCATTTTACAATTTGGGCCCAAGTAAGAAGCAGAGACTAAGGTGTAAATTATCGATAGTCCATATCTCGGAAACTATAAGAGATAATGCAATTTGGCAACCGGCAATGTAATTAGCATGCCGAATATTACTTGGAATGTGAATTGGAACGAAATCGCCAATAGATAAGACCATTTTACAATTTGGGCCCAAGTTAGAAGCAGAGCCTAAGGTGTAAATTATCGATAGTCCATATCTCGGAAACTATAAGAGATAATGCAATTTGGCAACCGGCAATGTAATTAGCATGCCGAATACCACTTGGAATGTGAATTGGAATGAACTCGCCAATAGATAAGACCATTTTACAATTTGGGCCCAAGTTAGAAGCAGAGCCTAAGGTGTAAATTATCGATAGTCCATATCTCGGAAACTATAAGAGATAATTCAATTTGGCAACCGGCAATGTAATTAGCATGCCGAATATTACTTGGAATATGAATTGGAACGAAATCGCCAATAGATAAGACCATTTTACAATTTGGGCCCAAGTTAGAAGCAGAGCCTAAGGTGTAAATTATCGATAGTCCATATCTCGGAAACTATAAGAGATAATGCAATTTGGCAACCGGCAATGTAATTAGCATGCCGAATATTACTTGGAATGTGAATTGGAACGAAATCGCCAATAGATAAGACGATTTTACAATTTGGGCCCAAGTTAGAAGCAGAGCCTATGGTGTAAATTACCGATAGTCCATATCTCGGAAACTATAAGAGATAATGCAATTTGGCAACCGGCAATGTAATTAGCATGCCGAATATTACTTGGAATGTGAATTGGAACGAAATCGCCAATAGATAAGACGATTTTACAATTTGGGCCCAAGTTAGAAGCAGAGCCTAAGGTGTAAATTACCGATAGTCCATATCTCGGAAACTATAAGAGATAATGCAATTTGGCAACCGACAATGTAATTAGCATGCCGAATATTACTTGGAATGTGAATTGGAACGAAATCGCCAATAGATAAGACCATTTTACAATTTGGGCCCAAGTTAGAAGCAGAGCCTAAGGTGTAAATTATCGATAGTCCATATCTCGGAAACTATAAGAGATAATGCAATTTGGCAACCGGCAATGTAATTAGCATGCCGAATATTACTTGGAATGTGAATTGGAATGAAATCGCCAATAGATAAGACCATTTTACAATTTGGGCCCAAGTTAGAAGCAGAGCCTAAGGTGTAAATTATCCATAGTCCATATCTCGAAAACTATAAGAGATAATGCAATTTGGCAACTGGCAATGTAATTAGCATGCCGAATATTACTTGGAATGTGAATTGGGACGAAATCGCCAATAGATAAGACCATTTTACAATTTGGGCCCAAGTTAGAAGCAGAGCCTAAGGTGTAAATTATCGATAGTCCATATCTCGGAAACTATAGGAGATAATGCAATTTGGCAACCGGCAATGTAATTAGCATGCCGAATACTACTTGAAATGTGAATTGGAACGAAATCGCCAATAGATAAGACCATTTTAGAGTTTGGGCCCAAGTTAGAAGCAGAGCCTAAGGTTAAAAATAATCGATAGTCCATATCTCGGAAACTATAAGAGATAATGCAATTTGGGAACCGGCAATGTAATTAGCATGCCGAATATTACTTGGAATGTGAATTGGAACGAAATCGCCAATAGATAAGACCATTTTACAATTTGGGCCCAAGTTAGAAGCAGAGCCTAAGGTGTAAATTATCGATAGTCCATATCTCGGAAACTATAAGAGATAATGCAACTTGGCCACCGGCAATGTAATTAGCATGCCGAATATTACTTGGAATGTGAATTGGAACGAAATCGCCAATAGGTAAGACCATTTTACAATTTGGGCCCAAGTTAGAAGCAGAGCCTAAGGTGTAAATTATCGATAGTCCATATCTCGGAAACTATAGGAGATAATTCAATTTGGCAACCGGCAATGTAATTAGCATGCCGAATATTACTTGGAATGTGAATTGGAACGAAATCGCCAATAGATAAGACCATTTTACAATTTGGGCCCAAGTTAGAAGCAGAGCCTAAGGTGTAAATTATCGATAGCCAATATCTCGGAAACTATAAGAGATAATGCAATTTGGCAACCGGCAATGTAATTAGCATGCCGAATATTACTTGGAATGTGAATTGGAACGAAATCGCCAATAGATAAGACGATTTTACAATTTGGGCCCAAGTTAGAAGCAGAGCCTAAGGAGTAAATTATCGATAGTCCATATCTCGGAAACTATAAGAGATAATGCAATTTGGCAACCGGCAATTTAATTAACATGCCGAATATTACTTGGAATGTGAATTGGAACGAAATCGCCAATAGATAAGACCATTTTACAATTTGGGCCCAAGTTAGAAGCAGAGCCTAAGGTGTAAATTATCGATAGTCCATATCTCGGAAACTATAAGAGATAATGCAATTTGGCAACCGGCAATGTAATTAGCATGCCGAATATTACTTGGAATGTGAATTGGAACGAAATAGCCAATAGATAAGACCATTTTACAATTTGGGCCCAAATCAGAAGCAGAGCCTAAGGTGTAAATTATCGATAGTCCATATCTCTGAAACTATAAGAGATAATGCAATTTGGCAACCGGCAATGTAATCAGCATGCCGAGTATTACTTGGAATGTGAATTGGAACGAAATCGCCAATAGATAAGGCCATTTTACAATTTGGGCCCAAGTTAGAAGCAGAGCCTAAGGTGTAAATTATCGATAGTCCATATCTCGGAATCTATAAAAGAAAATGCAATTTGGCAACCGGCAATGTAATTAGCATGCCGAATATTACTTGGAATGTGAATTGGAACGAAATCGCCAATAGATAAGACCATTTTACAATTTGGGTCCAAGTTAGAAGCAGAGCCTAAGGTGTAAATTATCCATAGTCCATATCTCGGAAACTGTAAGAGATAATGCAATTTGGCAACTGGCAATGTAATTAGCATGCCGAATATTACTTGGAATGTGAATTGGAACGAAATCGCCAATAGATAAGACCATTTTACAATTTGGGCCCAAGTTAGAAGCAGAGCCTAAGGTGTAAATTATCGATAGTCCATATCTCGGAAACTAGAAGAGATAATGCAATTTGGCAACCGGCAATGTAATTAGCATGCCGAATATTACTTGGAATGTGAATTGGAATGAAATCGCCAATAGATAAGACCATTTTACAATTTGGGCCCAAGTTAGAAGCAGAGCCTAAGGTGTAAATTATCGATAGTCCATATCTCGGAATCTATAAAAGATAATGCAATTTGGCAACCGGCAATGTAATTAGCATGCCGAATATTACTTGGAATGTGAATTGGAACGAAATCGCCAATAGATAAGACCATTTTACAATTTGGGTCCAAGTTAGAAGCAGAGCCTAAGGTGTAAATTATCCATAGTCCATATCTCGGAAACTATAAGAGATAATGCAATTTGGCAACTGGCAATGTAATTAGCATGCCGAATATTACTTGGAATGTGAATTGGAATGAAATCGCCAATAGATAAGACCATTTTACAATTTGGGCCCAAGTTAGAAGCAGAGCCTAAGGTGTAAATTATCCATAGTCCATATCTCGAAAACTATAAGAGATAATGCAATTTGGCAACTGGCAATGTAATTAGCATGCCGAATATTACTTGGAATGTGAATTGGGACGAAATCGCCAATAGATAAGACCATTTTACAATTTGGGCCCAAGTTAGAAGCAGAGCCTAAGATGTAAATTATCGATAGTCCATATCTCGGAAACTATAGGAGATAATGCAATTTGGCAACCGGCAATGTAATTAGCATGCCGAATACTACTTGAAATGTGAATTGGAACGAAATCGCCAATAGATAAGACCATTTTAGAGTTAGGGCCCAAGTTAGAAGCAGAGCCTAAGGTTAAAAATAATCGATAGTCCATATCTCGGAAACTATAAGAGATAATGCAATTTGGGAACCGGCAATGTAATTAGCATGCCGAATATTACTTGGAATGTGAATTGGAACGAAATCGCCAATAGATAAGACCATTTTACAATTTGGGCCCAAGTTAGAAGCAGAGCCTAAGGTGTAAATTATCGATAGTCCATATCTCGGAAACTATAAGAGATAATGCAACTTGGCCACCGGCAATGTAATTAGCATGCCGAATATTACTTGGAATGTGAATTGGAACGAAATCGCCAATAGATAAGACCATTTTACAATTTGGGCCCAAGTTAGAAGCAGAGCCTAAGGTGTAAATTATCGATAGTCCATATCTCGGAAACTATAAGAGATAATGCAATTTGGCAACCGGCAATGTAATTAGCATGCCGAATATTACTTGGAATGTGAATTGGAACGAAATCGCCAATAGATAAGACGATTTTACAATTTGGGCCCAAGTTAGAAGCAGAGCCTAAGGTGTAAATTATCGATAGTCCATATCTCGGAAACTATAAGAGATAATGCAATTTGGCAACCGGCAATTTAATTAACATGCCGAATATTACTTGGAATGTGAATTGGAACGAAATCGCCAATAGATAAGACCATTTTACAATTTGGGCCCAAGTTAGAAGCAGAGCCTAAGGTGTAAATTATCGATAGTCCATATCTCGGAAACTATAAGAGATAATGCAATTTGGCAACCGGCAATGTAATTAGCATGCCGAATATTACTTGGAATGTGAATTGGAACGAAATCGCCAATAGATAAGACGATTTTACAATTTGGGCCCAAGTTAGAAGCAGAGCCTAAGGTGTAAATTATCGATAGTCCATATCTCGGAAACTATAAGAGATAATGCAATTTGGCAACCGGCAATTTAATTAACATGCCGAATATTACTTGGAATGTGAATTGGAACGAAATCGCCAATAGATAAGACCATTTTACAATTTGGGCCCAAGTTAGAAGCAGAGCCTTAGGTGTAAATTATCGATAGTCCATATCTCGGAAACTATAAGAGATAATGCAATTTGGCAACCGGCAATGTAATTAGCATGCCGAATATTACTTGGAATGTGAATTGGAACGAAATAGCCAATAGATAAGACCATTTTACAATTTGGGCCCAAATCAGAAGCAGAGCCTAAGGTGTAAATTATCGATAGTCCATATCTCTGAAACTATAAGAGATAATGCAGTTTGGCAACCGGCAATGTAATCAGCATGACGAGTATTACTTGGAATGTGAATTGGAACGAAATCGCCAATAGATAAGGCCATTTTACAATTTGGGCCCAAGTTAGAAGCAGAGCCTAAGGTGTAAATTATCGATAGTCCATATCTCGGAATCTATAAAAGATAATGCAATTTGGCAACCGGCAATGTAATTAGCATGCCGAATATTACTTGGAATGTGAATTGGAACGATATCGCCAATAGATAAGACCATTTTACAATTTGGGTCCAAGTTAGAAGCAGAGCCTAAGGTGTAAATTATCCATAGTCCATATCTCGGAAACTATAAGAGATAATGCAATTTGGCAACCGGCAATGTAATTAGCATGCCGAATATTACTTGGAATGTGAATTGGAACGAAATCGCCAATAGATAAGACGATTTTACAATTTGGGCCCAAGTTAGAAGCAGAGCCTAAGGTGTAAATTACTGATAGTCCATATCTCGGAAACTATAAGAGATAATGCAATTTGGCAACCGGCAATGTAATTAGCATGCCGAATACTACTTGGAATATGAATTGGAACGAAATCGCCAATAGATAAGACCATTTTACAGTTTGGGCCCAAGTTAGAAGCAGAGCCTAAGGTTAAAAATAATCGATAGTCCATATCTCGGAAACTATAAGAGATAATGCAATTTGGGAACCGGCAATGTAATTAGCATGCCGAATATTACTTGGAATGTGAATTGGAACGAAATCGCCAATAGATAAGACCATTTTACAATTTGGGCCCAAGTTAGAAGCAGAGCCTAAGGTGTAAATTATCGATAGTCCATATCTCGGAAACTATAAGAGATAATGCAATTTGGCAACTGGCAATGTAATTAGCATGCCGAATATTACTTGGAATGTGAATTGGGACGAAATCGCCAATAGATAAGACTATTTTACAATTTGGGCCCAAGTTAGAAGCAGAGCCTAAGGTGTAAATTATCGATAGTCCATATCTCGGAAACTATAAGAGATAATGCAATTTGGCAACCGGCAATGTAATTAGCATGCCGAATACTACTTGGAATGTGAATTGGAACGAAATCGCCAATAGATAAGACCATTTTACAGTTTGGGCCCAAGTTAGAAGCAGAGCCTAAAGTTAAAAATAATCGATAGTCCATATCTCGGAATCTATAAGAGATAATGCAATTTGGGAACCGGCAATGTAATTAGCATGCCGAATATTACTAGGAATGTGAATTGGAACGAAATCGCCAATAGAGAAGACCATTTTACAATTTGGGCCCAAGTTAGAAGCAGAGCCTAAGGTGTAAATTATCGATAGTCCATATCTCGGAAACTATAAGAGATAATGCAATTTGGCCACCGGCAATGTAATTAGCATGCCGAATAATACTTGGAATGTGAATTGGAACGAAATCGCCAATAGGTAAGACCATTTTACAATTTGGGCCCAAGTTAGAAGCAGAGCCTAAGGTGTAAATTATCGATAGTCCATATCTCGGAAACTATAAGAGATAATTCAATTTGGCCACCGGCAATGTAATTAGCATACCGAATGTTACTTGGAATGTGAATTGGAACGAAATCGCCAATAGATAAGACCATTTTACAATTTGGGCCCAAGTTAGAAGCAGAGCCTAAGGTGTAAATCATCGATAGTCCATATCTCGGAAACTATAAGAGATAATGCAATTTGGCAAACGGCAATGTAATTAGCATGCCGAATATTACTTGGAATGTGAATTGGAACGAAATCGCCAATAGATAAGGCCATTTTACAATTTGGGCCCAAGTTAGAAGCAGAGCCTAAGGTGTAAATTATCGATAGTCCATATCTCGGAAACTATAAGAGATAATGCAATTTGGCAACCGGCAATGTAATTAGCATGCCGAATATTACTTGGAATGTGAATTGGAACGAAATCGCCAATAGATAAGACCATTTTACAATTTGGGCCCAAGTTAGAAGCAGAGCCTAAGGTGTAAATTATCGATAGTCCATATCTCGGAAATTAAAAGAGATAATGCAATTTGGCAACCGGCAATGTAATTAGCATGCCGAATATTACTTGGAATGTGAATTGGAACGAAATCGCCAATAGATAAGACCATTTTACAATTTGGGCCCAAGTTAGAAGCAGAGCCTAAGGTGTAAATTATCGATAGTCCATATCTCGGAAACTATAAGAGATAATGCAGTTTCGCAACCGGCAATGTAATTAGCATGCCGAATATTACTTGGAATGTGAATTGGGACGAAATCGCCAATAGATAAGACCATTTTACAATTTGCGCCCAAGTTAGAAGCAGAGCCTAAGGTGTAAATTATCGATAGTCCATATCTCGGAAACTATAAGAGATAATGCAATTTGGCAACCGGCAATGTAATTAGCATGCCGAATATTACTTGGAATGTGAATTGGAACGAAATCGCCAATAGATAAGACCATTTTACAATTTGGGCCCAAGTTAGAAGCAGAGCCTAAGGTGTAAATTATCGATAGTCCATATCTCGGAAACTATAAGAGATAATGCAATTTGGCAACCGGCAATGTAATTAGCATGCCGAATACCACTTGGACTGTGAATTGGAATGAAATCGCCAATAGATAAGACCATTTTACAATTTGGGCCCAAGTTAGAAGCAGAGCCTAAGGTGTAAATTATCGATAGTCCATATCTCGGAAACTATAAGAGATAATTCAATTTGGCAACCGGCAATGTAATTAGCATGCCGAATATTACTTGGAATGCGAATTGGAACGAAATCGCCAATAGATAAGACCATTTTACAATTTGAGCCCAAGTTAGAAGCAGAGCCTAAGGTGTAAATTATCGATAGTTCATATCTCGGAAACTATAAGAGATAATGCAATTTGGCAACCGGCAATGTAATTAGCATGCCGAATATTACTTGGAATGTGAATTGGAACGAAATCGCCAATAGATAAGACGATTTTACAATTTGGGCCCAAGTTAGAAGCAGAGCCTAAGGTGTAAATTACCGATAGTCCGTATCTCGGAAACTATAAGAGATAACGCAATTTGGCAACCGGCAATGTAATTAGCATGCCGAATATTACTTGGAATGTGAATTGGAACGAAATCGCCAATAGATAAGACCATTTTACAATTTGGGCCCAAGTTAGAAGCAGAGCCTAAGGTGTAAATTATCGATAGTCCATATCTCGGAAACTATAAGAGATAATGCAATTTGGCAACCGGCAATGTAATTAGCATGCCGAATATTACTTGGAATGTGAATTGGAACGAAATCGCCAATAGATAAGACCATTTTACAATTTGGGCCCAAGTTAGAAGCAGAGCCTAAGGTGTAAATTATCGATAGTCCATATCTCGGAAACTATAAGAGATAATGCAATTTGGCAACCGGCAATGTAATTAGCATGCCGAATATTACTTGGAATGTGAATTGGAACGAAATCGCCAATAGATAAGACCATTTTACAATTTGGGCCCAAGTTAGAAGCAGAGCCTAAGGTGTAAATTATCGATAGTCCATATCTCGGAAACTATAAGAGATAATTCAATTTGGCAACCGGCAATGTAATTAGCATGCCGAATATTACTTGGAATGCGAATTGGAACGAAATCGCCAATAGATAAGACCATTTTACAATTTGGGCCCAAGTTAGAAGCAGAGCCTAAGGTGTAAATTATCGATAGTCCATATCTCGGAAACTATAAGAGATAATGCAATTTGGCAACCGGCAATGTAATTAGCATGCCGAATATTACTTGGAATGTGAATTGGAACGAAATCGCCAATAGATAAGACGATTTTACAATTTGGGCCCAAGTTAGAAGCAGAGCCTAAGGTGTAAATTATCGATAGTCCATATCTCGGAAACTATAAGAGATAATGCAATTTGGCAACCGGCAATGTAATTAGCATGCCGAATATTACTTGGAATGTGAATTGGAACGAAATCGCCAATAGATAAGACGATTTTACAATTTGGGCCCAAGTTAGAAGCAGAGCCTAAGGTGTAAATTACCGATAGTCCATATCTCGGAAACTATAAGAGATAATGCAATTTGGCAACCGACAATGTAATTAGCATGCCGAATATTACTTGGAATGTGAATTGGTCGAAATCGCCAATAGATAAGACCATTTTACAATTTGGGCCCAAGTTAGAAGCAGAGCCTAAGGTGTAAATTACCGATAGTCCATATCTCGGAAACTATAAGAGATAATGCAATTTGGCAACCGGCAATTTAATTAACATGCCGAATATTACTTGGAATGTGAATTGGAACGAAATCGCCAATAGATAAGACCATTTTACAATTTGGGCCCAAGTTAGAAGCAGAGCCTAAGGTGTAAATTATCGATAGTCCATATCTCGGAAACTATAAGAGATAATGCAATTTGGCAACCGGCAATGTAATTAGCATGCCGAATATTACTTGGAATGTGAATTGGAACGAAATAGCCAATAGATAAGACCATTTTACAATTTGGGCCCAAATCAGAAGCAGAGCCTAAGGTGTAAATTATCGATAGTCCATATCTCTGAAACTATAAGAGATAATGCAATTTGGCAACCGGCAATGTAATCAGCATGCCGAGTATTACTTGGAATGTGAATTGGAACGAAATCGCCAATAGATAAGACCATTTTACAATTTGGGTCCAAGTTAGAAGCAGAGCCTAAGGTGTAAATTATCGATAGTCCATATCTCGGAATCTATAAAAGATAATGCAATTTGGCAACCGGCAATATAATTAGCATGCCGAATATTACTTGGAATGTGAATTGGAACGAAATCGCCAATAGATAAGACCATTTTACAATTTGGGTCCAAGTTAGAAGCAGAGCCTAAGGTGTAAATTATCCATAGTCCATATCTCGGAAACTATAAGAGATAATGCAATTTGGCAACTGGCAATGTAATTAGCATGCCGAATATTACTTGGAATGTGAATTGGAACGAAATCGCCAATAGATAAGACCATTTTACAATTTGGGCCCAAGTTAGAAGCAGAGCCTAAGGTGTAAATTATCGATAGTCCATATCTCGGAAACTATAAGAGATAATGCAATTTGGCAACCGGCAATGTAATTAGCATGCCGAATATTACTTGGAATGTGAATTGGAATGAAATCGCCAATAGATAAGACCATTTTACAATTTGGGCCCAAGTTAGAAGCAGAGCCTAAGGTGTAAATTATCGATAGTCCATATCTCGGAATCTATAAAAGATAATGCAATTTGGCAACCGGCAATGTAATTAGCATGCCGAATATTACTTGGAATGTGAATTGGAACGAAATCGCCAATAGATAAGACCATTTTACAATTTGGGTCCAAGTTAGAAGCAGAGCCTAAGGTGTAAATTATCCATAGTCCATATCTCGGAAACTATAAGAGATAATGCAATTTGGCAACTGGCAATGTAATTAGCATGCCGAATATTACTTGGAATGTGAATTGGAATGAAATCGCCAATAGATAAGACCATTTTACAATTTGGGCCCAAGTTAGAAGCAGAGCCTAAGGTGTAAATTATCCATAGTCCATATCTCGAAAACTATAAGAGATAATGCAATTTGGCAACTGGCAATGTAATTAGCATGCCGAATATTACTTGGAATGTGAATTGGGACGAAATCGCCAATAGATAAGACCATTTTACAATTTGGGCCCAAGTTAGAAGCAGAGCCTAAGGCGTAAATTATCGATAGTCCATATCTCGGAAACTATAGGAGATAATGCAATTTGGCAACCGGCAATGTAATTAGCATGCCGAATAATACTTGAAATGTGAATTGGAACGAAATCGCCAATAGATAAGACCATTTTAGAGTTAGGGCCCAAGTTAGAAGCAGAGCCTAAGGTTAAAAATAATCGATAGTCCATATCTCGGAAACTATAAGAGATAATGCAATTTGGGAACCGGCAATGTAATTAGCATGCCGAATATTACTTGGAATGTGAATTGGAACGAAATCGCCAATAGATAAGACCATTTTACAATTTGGGCCCAAGTTAGAAGCAGAGCCTAAGGTGTAAATTATCGATAGTCCATATCTCGGAAACTATAAGAGATAATGCAACTTGGCCACCGGCAATGTAATTAGCATGCCGAATATTACTTGGAATGTGAATTGGAACGAAATCGCCAATAGGTAAGACCATTTTACAATTTGGGCCCAAGTTAGAAGCAGAGCCTAAGGTGTAAATTATCGATAGTCCATATCTCGGAAACTATAGGAGATAATTCAATTTGGCAACCGGCAATGTAATTAGCATGCCGAATATTACTTGGAATGTGAATTGGAACGAAATCGCCAATAGATAAGACCATTTTACAATTTGGGCCCAAGTTAGAAGCAGAGCCTAAGGTGTATATTATCGATAGTCCATATCTCGGAAACTATAAGAGATAATGCAATTTGGCAACCGGCAATGTAATTAGCATGCCGAATATTACTTGGAATGTGAATTGGAATGAAATCGCCAATAGATAAGACCATTTTACAATTTGGGCCCAAGTTAGAAGCAGAGCCTAAGGTGTAAATTATCGATAGTCCATATCTCGGAATCTATAAAAGATAATGCAATTTGGCAACCGGCAATGTAATTAGCATGCCGAATATTACTTGGAATGTGAATTGGAACGAAATCGCCAATAGATAAGACCATTTTACAATTTGTGTCCAAGTTAGAAGCAGAGCCTAAGGTGTAAATTATCCATAGTCCATATCGCGGAAACTATAAGAGATAATGCAATTTGGCAACTGGCAATGTAATTAGCATGCCGAATATTACTTGGAATGTGAATTGGAATGAAATCGCCAATAGATAAGACCATTTTACAATTTGGGCCCAAGTTAGAAGCAGAGCCTAAGGTGTAAATAATCCATAGTCCATATCTCGAAAACTATAAGAGATAATGCAATTTGGCAACTGGCAATGTAATTAGCATGCCGAATATTACTTGGAATGTGAATTGGGACGAAATCGCCAATAGATAAGACCATTTTACAATTTGGGCCCAAGTTAGAAGCAGAGCCTAAGGTGTAAATTATCGATAGTCCATATCTCGGAAACTATAGGAGATAATGCAATTTGGCAACCGGCAATGTAATTAGCATGCCGAATACTACTTGAAATGTGAATTGGAACGAAATCGCCAATAGATAAGACCATTTTAGAGTTAGGGCCCAAGTTAGAAGCAGAGCCTAAGGTGTAAATTATCGATAGTCCATATCTCGGAAACTATAGGGGATAATTCAATTTGGCAACCGGCAATGTAATTGGCATGCCGAATATTACTTGGAATGTGAATTGGAACGAAATCGCCAATAGATAAGACCATTTTACAATTTGGGCCCAAGTTAGAAGCAGAGCCTAAGGTGTAAATTATCGATAGTCCATATCTCGGAAACTATAAGAGATAATGCAATTTGGCAACCGGCAATTTAATTAACATGCCGAATATTACTTGGAATGTGAATTGGAACGAAATCGCCAATAGATAAGACCATTTTACAATTTGGGCCCAAGTTAGAAGCAGAGCCTAAGGTGTAAATTATCGATAGTCCATATCTCGGAAACTATAAGAGATAATGCAATTTGGCAACCGGCAATGTAATTAGCATGCCGAATATTACTTGGAATGTGAATTGGAACGAAATAGCCAATAGATAAGACCATTTTACAATTTGGGCCCAAATCAGAAGCAGAGCCTAAGGTGTAAATTATCGATAGTCGATATCTCTGAAACTATAAGAGATAATGCAATTTGGCAACCGGCAATGTAATCAGCATGCCGAGTATTACTTGGAATGTGAATTGGAACGAAATCGCCAATAGATAAGGCCATTTTACAATTTGGGCCCAAGTTAGAAGCAGAGCCTAAGGTGTAAATTATCGATAGTCCATATCTCGGAATCTATAAAAGATAATGCAATTTGGCAACCGGCAATGTAATTAGCATGCCGAATATTACTTGGAATGTGAATTGGAACGAAATCGCCAATAGATAAGACCATTTTACAATTTGGGTCCAAGTTAGAAGCAGAGCCTAAGGTGTAAATTATCCATAGTCCATATCTCGGAAACTATAAGAGATAATGCAATTTGGCAACTGGCAATGTAATTAGCATGCCGAATATTACTTGGAATGTGAATTGGAACGAAATCGCCAATAGATAAGACCATTTTACAATTTGGGCCCAAGTTAGAAGCAGAGCCTAAGGTGTAAATTATCGATAGTCCATATCTCGGAAACTATAAGAGATAATGCAATTTGGCAACCGGCAATGTAATTAGCATGCCGAATATTACTTGGAATGTGAATTGGAATGAAATCGCCAATAGATAAGACCATTTTACAATTTGGGCAAAAGTTAGAAGCAGAGCCTAAGGTGTAAATTATCGATAGTCCATATCTCGGAAACTATAAGAGATAATGCAATTTGGCAACCGGCAATGTAATTAGCATGCCGAATATTACTTGGAATGTGAATTGGAACGAAATCGCCAATAGATAAGACGATTTTACAATTTGGGCCCAAGTTAGAAGCAGAGCCTAAGGTGTAAATTACTGATAGTCCATATCTCGGAATCTATAAAAGATAATGCAATTTGGCAACCGGCAATGTAATTAGCATGCCGAATATTACTTGGAATGTGAATTGGAACGAAATCGCCAATAGATAAGACCATTTTACAATTTGGGTCCAAGTTAGAAGCAGAGCCTAAGGTGTAAATTATCCATAGTCCATATCTCGGAAACTATAAGAGATAATGCAATTTGGCAACTGGCAATGTAATTAGCATGCCGAATATTACTTGGAATGTGAATTGGAACGAAATCGCCAATAGATAAGACCATTTTACAATTTGGGCCCAAGTTAGAAGCAGAGCCTAAGGTGTAAATTATCGATAGTCCATATCTCGGAAACTATAAGAGATAATGCAATTTGGCAACCGGCAATGTAATTAGCATGCCGAATATTACTTGGAATGTGAATTGGAATGAAATCGCCAATAGATAAGACCATTTTACAATTTGGGCCCAAGTTAGAAGCAGAGCCTAAGGTGTAAATTATCGATAGTCCATATCTCGGAATCTATAAAAGATAATGCAATTTGGCAACCGGCAATGTAATTAGCATGCCGAATATTACTTGGAATGTGAATTGGAACGAAATCGCCAATAGATAAGACCATTTTACAATTTGGGTCCAAGTTAGAAGCAGAGCCTAAGGTGTAAATTATCCATAGTCCATATCTCGGAAACTATAAGAGATAATGCAATTTGGCAACTGGCAATGTAATTAGCATGCCGAATATTACTTGGAATGTGAATTGGAATGAAATCGCCAATAGATAAGACCATTTTACAATTTGGGCCCAAGTTAGAAGCAGAGCCTAAGGTGTAAATAATCCATAGTCCATATCTCGAAAACTATAAGAGATAATGCAATTTGGCAACTGGCAATGTAATTAGCATGCCGAATACTACTTGAAATGTGAATTGGAACGAAATCGCCAATAGATAAGACCATTTTAGAGTTAGGGCCCAAGTTAGAAGCAGAGCCTAAGGTTAAAAATAATCGATAGTCCATATCTCGGAAACTATAAGAGATAATGCAATTTGGGAACCGGCAATGTAATTAGCATGCCGAATATTACTTGGAATGTGAATTGGAACGAAATCGCCAATAGATAAGACCATTTTACAATTTGGGCCCAAGTTAGAAGCAGAGCCTAAGGTGTAAATTATCGATAGTCCATATCTCGGAAACTATAAGAGATAATGCAACTTGGCCACCGGCAATGTAATTAGCATGCCGAATATTACTTGGAATGTGAATTGGAACGAAATCGCCAATAGGTAAGACCATTTTACAATTTGGGCCCAAGTTAGAAGCAGAGCCTAAGTTGTAAATTATCGATAGTCCATATCTCGGAAACTATAGGAGATAATTCAATTTGGCAACCGGCAATGTAATTAGCATGCCGAATATTACTTGGAATGTGAATTGGAACGAAATCGCCAATAGATAAGACCATTTTACAATTTGGGCCCAAGTTAGAAGCAGAGCCTAAGGTGTAAATTATCGATAGTCCATATCTCGGAAACTATAAGAGATAATGCAATTTGGCAACCGGCAATGTAATTAGCATGCCGAATATTACTTGGAATGTGAATTGGAACGAAATCGCCAATAGATAAGACGATTTTACAATTTGGGCCCAAGTTAGAAGCAGAGCCTAAGGTGTAAATAATCCATAGTTCATATCTCGAAAACTATAAGAGATAATGCAATTTGGCAACTGGCAATGTAATTAGCATGCCGAATATTACTTGGAATGTGAATTGGGACGAAATCGCCAATAGATAAGACCATTTTACAATTTGGGCCCAAGTTAGAAGCAGAGCCTAAGGTGTAAATTATCGATAGTCCATATCTCGGAAACTATAGGAGATAATGCAATTTGGCAACCGGCAATGTAATTAGCATGCCGAATACTACTTGAAATGTGAATTGGAACGAAATCGCCAATAGATAAGACCATTTTAGAGTTAGGGCCCAAGTTAGAAGCAGAGCCTAAGGTGTAAATTATCGATAGTCCATATCTCGGAAACTATAGGAGATAATTCAATTTGGCAACCGGCAATGTAATTAGCATGCCGAATATTACTTGGAATGTGAATTGGAACGAAATCGCCAATAGATAAGACCATTTTACAATTTGGGCCCAAGTTAGAAGCAGAGCCTAAGGTGTAAATTATCGATAGTCCATATCTCGGAAACTATAAGAGATAATGCAATTTGGCAACCGGCAATGTAATTAGCATGCCGAATATTACTTGGAATGTGAATTGGAACGAAATCGCCAATAGATAAGACGATTTTACAATTTGGGCCCAAGTTAGAAGCAGAGCCCAAGGTGTAAATTATCGATAGTCCATATCTCGGAAACTATAAGAGATAATGCAATTTGGCAACCGGCAATTTAATTAACATGCCGAATATTACTTGGAATGTGAATTGGAACGAAATCGCCAATAGATAAGACCATTTTACAATTTGGGACCAAGTTAGAAGCAGAGCCTAAGGTGTAAATTATCGATAGTCCATATCTCGGAAACTATAAGAGATAATGCAATTTGGCAACCGGCAATGTAATTAGCATGCCGAATATTACTTGGAATGTGAATTGGAACGAAATAGCCAATAGATAAGACCATTTTACAATTTGGGCCCAAATCAGAAGCAGAGCCTAAGGTGTAAATTATCGATAGTCGATATCTCTGAAACTATAAGAGATAATGCAATTTGGCAACCGGCAATGTAATCAGCATGCCGAGTATTACTTGGAATGTGAATTGGAACGAAATCGCCAATAGATAAGGCCATTTTACAATTTGGGCCCAAGTTAGAAGCAGAGCCTAAGGTGTAAATTATCGATAGTCCATATCTCGGAATCTATAAAAGATAATGCAATTTGGCAACCGGCAATGTAATTAGCATGCCGAATATTACTTGGAATGTGAATTGGAACGAAATCGCCAATAGATAAGACCATTTTACAATTTGGGTCCAAGTTAGAAGCAGAGCCTAAGGTGTAAATTATCCATAGTCCATATCTCGGAAACTATAAGAGATAATGCAATTTGGCAACTGGCAATGTAATTAGCATGCCGAATATTACTTGGAATGTGAATTGGAACGAAATCGCCAATAGATAAGACCATTTTACAATTTGGGCCCAAGTTAGAAGCAGAGCCTAAGGTGTAAATTATCGATAGTCCATATCTCGGAAACTATAAGAGATAATGCAATTTGGCAACCGGCAATGTAATTAGCATGCCGAATATTACTTGGAATGTGAATTGGAATGAAATCGCCAATAGATAAGACCATTTTACAATTTGGGCAAAAGTTAGAAGCAGAGCCTAAGGTGTAAATTATCGATAGTCCATATCTCGGAAACTATAAGAGATAATGCAATTTGGCAACCGGCAATGTAATTAGCATGCCGAATATTACTTGGAATGTGAATTGGAACGAAATCGCCAATAGATAAGACGATTTTACAATTTGGGCCCAAGTTAGAAGCAGAGCCTAAGGTGTAAATTACTGATAGTCCATATCTCGGAATCTATAAAAGATAATGCAATTTGGCAACCGGCAATGTAATTAGCATGCCGAATATTACTTGGAATGTGAATTGGAACGAAATCGCCAATAGATAAGACCATTTTACAATTTGGGTCCAAGTTAGAAGCAGAGCCTAAGGTGTAAATTATCCATAGTCCATATCTCGGAAACTATAAGAGATAATGCAATTTGGCAACTGGCAATGTAATTAGCATGCCGAATATTACTTGGAATGTGAATTGGAACGAAATCGCCAATAGATAAGACCATTTTACAATTTGGGCCCAAGTTAGAAGCAGAGCCTAAGGTGTAAATTATCGATAGTCCATATCTCGGAAACTATAAGAGATAATGCAATTTGGCAACCGGCAATGTAATTAGCATGCCGAATATTACTTGGAATGTGAATTGGAATGAAATCGCCAATAGATAAGACCATTTTACAATTTGGGCCCAAGTTAGAAGCAGAGCCTAAGGTGTAAATTATCGATAGTCCATATCTCGGAATCTATAAAAGATAATGCAATTTGGCAACCGGCAATGTAATTAGCATGCCGAATATTACTTGGAATGTGAATTGGAACGAAATCGCCAATAGATAAGACCATTTTACAATTTGGGTCCAAGTTAGAAGCAGAGCCTAAGGTGTAAATTATCCATAGTCCATATCTCGGAAACTATAAGAGATAATGCAATTTGGCAACTGGCAATGTAATTAGCATGCCGAATATTACTTGGAATGTGAATTGGAATGAAATCGCCAATAGATAAGACCATTTTACAATTTGGGCCCAAGTTAGAAGCAGAGCCTAAGGTGTAAATAATCCATAGTCCATATCTCGAAAACTATAAGAGATAATGCAATTTGGCAACTGGCAATGTAATTAGCATGCCGAATATTACTTGGAATGTGAATTGGGACGAAATCGCCAATAGATAAGACCATTTTACAATTTGGGCCCAAGTTAGAAGCAGAGCCTAAGGTGTAAATTATCGATAGTCCATATCTCGGAAACTATAGGAGATAATGCAATTTGGCAACCGGCAATGTAATTAGCATGCCGAATACTACTTGAAATGTGAATTGGAACGAAATCGCCAATAGATAAGACCATTTTAGAGTTAGGGCCCAAGTTAGAAGCAGAGCCTAAGGTTAAAAATAATCGATAGTCCATATCTCGGAAACTATAAGAGATAATGCAATTTGGGAACCGGCAATGTAATTAGCATGCCGAATATTACTTGGAATGTGAATTGGAACGAAATCGCCAATAGATAAGACCATTTTACAATTTGGGCCCAAGTTAGAAGCAGAGCCTAAGGTGTAAATTATCGATAGTCCATATCTCGGAAACTATAAGAGATAATGCAACTTGGCCACCGGCAATGTAATTAGCATGCCGAATATTACTTGGAATGTGAATTGGAACGAAATCGCCAATAGGTAAGACCATTTTACAATTTGGGCCCAAGTTAGAAGCAGAGCCTAAGGTGTAAATTATCGATAGTCCATATCTCGGAAACTATAGGAGATAATTCAATTTGGCAACCGGCAATGTAATTAGCATGCCGAATATTACTTGGAATGTGAATTGGAACGAAATCGCCAATAGATAAGACCATTTTACAATTTGGGCCCAAGTTAGAAGCAGAGCCTAAGGTGTAAATTATCGATAGTCCATATCTCGGAAACTATAAGAGATAATGCAATTTGGCAACCGGCAATGTAATTAGCATGCCGAATATTACTTGGAATGTGAATTGGAACGAAATCGCCAATAGATAAGACGATTTTACAATTTGGGCCCAAGTTAGAAGCAGAGCCCAAGGTGTAAATTATCGATAGTCCATATCTCGGAAACTATAAGAGATAATGCAATTTGGCAACCGGCAATTTAATTAACATGCCGAATATTACTTGGAATGTGAATTGGAACGAAATCGCCAATAGATAAGACCATTTTACAATTTGGGCCCAAGTTAGAAGCAGAGCCTAAGGTGTAAATTATCGATAGTCCATATCTCGGAAACTATAAGAGATAATGCAATTTGGCAACCGGCAATGTAATTAGCATGCCGAATATTACTTGGAATGTGAATTGGAACGAAATAGCCAATAGATAAGACCATTTTACAATTTGGGCCCAAATCAGAAGCAGAGCCTAAGGTGTAAATTATCGATAGTCGATATCTCTGAAACTATAAGAGATAATGCAATTTGGCAACCGGCAATGTAATCAGCATGCCGAGTATTACTTGGAATGTGAATTGGAACGAAATCGCCAATAGATAAGGCCATTTTACAATTTGGGCCCAAGTTAGAAGCAGAGCCTAAGGTGTAAATTATCGATAGTCCATATCTCGGAATCTATAAAAGATAATGCAATTTGGCAACCGGCAATGTAATTAGCATGCCGAATATTACTTGGAATGTGAATTGGAACGAAATCGCCAATAGATAAGACCATTTTACAATTTGGGTCCAAGTTAGAAGCAGAGCCTAAGGTGTAAATTATCCATAGTCCATATCTCGGAAACTATAAGAGATAATGCAATTTGGCAACTGGCAATGTAATTAGCATGCCGAATATTACTTGGAATGTGAATTGGAACGAAATCGCCAATAGATAAGACCATTTTACAATTTGGGCCCAAGTTAGAAGCAGAGCCTAAGGTGTAAATTATCGATAGTCCATATCTCGGAAACTATAAGAGATAATGCAATTTGGCAACCGGCAATGTAATTAGCATGCCGAATATTACTTGGAATGTGAATTGGAATGAAATCGCCAATAGATAAGACCATTTTACAATTTGGGCAAAAGTTAGAAGCAGAGCCTAAGGTGTAAATTATCGATAGTCCATATCTCGGAAACTATAAGAGATAATGCAATTTGGCAACCGGCAATGTAATTAGCATGCCGAATATTACTTGGAATGTGAATTGGAACGAAATCGCCAATAGATAAGACGATTTTACAATTTGGGCCCAAGTTAGAAGCAGAGCCTAAGGTGTAAATTACTGATAGTCCATATCTCGGAAACTATAAGAGATAATGCAATTTGGCAACCGGCAATGTAATTAGCATGCCGAATACTACTTGGAATATGAATTGGAACGAAATCGCCAATAGATAAGACCATTTTACAGTTTGGGCCCAAGTTAGAAGCAGAGCCTAAGGTTAAAAATAATCGATAGTCCATATCTCGGAAACTATAAGAGATAATGCAATTTGGGAACCGGCAATGTAATTAGCATGCCGAATATTACTTGGAATCTGAATTGGAACGAAATCGCCAATAGATAAGACCATTTTACAATTTGGGCCCAAGTTAGAAGCAGAGCCTAAGGTGTAAATTATCGATAGTCCATATCTCGGAAACTATAAGAGATAATGCAATTTGGCAACCGGCAATGTAATTAGCATGCCGAATATTACTTGGAATGTGAATTGGAATGAAATCGCCAATAGATAAGACCATTTTACAATTTGGGCCCAAGTTAGAAGCAGAGCCTAAGGTGTAAATTATCCATAGTCCATATCTCGGAAACTATAAGAGATAATGCAATTTGGCAACCGGCAATGTAATTAGCATGCCGAATATTACTTGGAATGTGAATTGGAATGAAATCGCCAATAGATAAGACCATTTTACAATTTGGGCCCAAGTTAGAAGCAGAGCCTAAGGTGTAAATTATCCATAGTCCATATCTCGGAAACTATAAGAGATAATGCAATTTGGCAACTGGCAATGTAATTAGCATGCCGAATATTACTTGGAATGTGAATTGGGACGAAATCGCCAATAGATAAGACTATTTTACAATTTGGGCCCAAGTTAGAAGCAGAGCCTAAGGTGTAAATTATCGATAGTCCATATCTCGGAAACTATAAGAGATAATGCAATTTGGCAACCGGCAATGTAATTAGCATGCCGAATACTACTTGGAATGTGAATTGGAACGAAATCGCCAATAGATAAGGTGTAAATTATCCATAGTCCATATCTCGGAAACTATAAGAGATAATGCAATTTGGCAACTGGCAATGTAATTAGCATGCCGAATATTACTTGGAATGTGAATTGGGACGAAATCGCCAATAGATAAGACTATTTTACAATTTGGGCCCAAGTTAGAAGCAGAGCCTAAGGTGTAAATTATCGATAGTCCATATCTCGGAAACTATAAGAGATAATGCAATTTGGCAACCGGCAATGTAATTAGCATGCCGAATACTACTTGGAATGTGAATTGGAACGAAATCGCCAATAGATAAGACCATTTTACAGTTTGGGCCCAAGTTAGAAGCAGAGCCTAAGGTTAAAAATAATCGATAGTCCATATCTCGGAATCTATAAGAGATAATGCAATTTGGGAACCGGCAATGTAATTAGCATGCCGAATATTACTAGGAATGTGAATTGGAACGAAATCGCCAATAGAGAAGACCATTTTACAATTTGGGCCCAAGTTAGAAGCAGAGCCTAAGGTGTAAATTATCGATAGTCTATATCTCGGAAACTATAAGAGATAATGCAATTTGGCAATCGGCAATGTAATTAGCATGCCGAATAATACTTGGAATGTGAATTGGAACGAAATCGCCAATAGGTAAGACCATTTTACAATTTGGGCCCAAGTTAGAAGCAGAGCCTAAGGTGTAAATTATCGATAGTCCATATCTCGGAAACTATAAGAGATAATTCAATTTGGCCACCGGCAATGTAATTAGCATGCCGAATATTACTTGGAATGTGAATTGGAACGAAATCGCCAATAGATAAGACCATTTTACAATTTGGGCCCAAGTTAGAAGCAGAGCCTAAGGTGTAAATCATCGATAGTCCATATCTCGGAAACTATAAGAGATAATGCAATTTGGCAAACGGCAATGTAATTAGCATGCCGAATATTACTTGGAATGTGAATTGGAACGAAATCGCCAATAGATAAGGCCATTTTACAATTTGGGCCCAAGTTAGAAGCAGAGCCTAAGGTGTAAATTATCGATAGTCCATATCTCGGAAACTATAAGAGATAATGCAATTTGGCAACCGGCAATGTAATTAGCATGCCGAATATTACTTGGAATGTGAATTGGAACGAAATCGCCAATAGATAAGACCATTTTACAATTTGGGCCCAAGTTAGAAGCAGAGCCTAAGGTGTAAATTATCGATAGTCCATATCTCGGAAATTAAAAGAGATAATGCAATTTGGCAACCGGCAATGTAATTAGCATGCCGAATATTACTTGGAATGTGAATTGGAACGAAATCGCCAATAGATAAGACCATTTTACAATTTGGGCCCAAGTTAGAAGCAGAGCCTAAGGTGTAAATTATCGATAGTCCATATCTCGGAAACTATAAGAGATAATGCAGTTTCGCAACCGGCAATGTAATTAGCATGCCGAATATTACTTGGAATGTGAATTGGGACGAAATCGCCAATAGATAAGACCATTTTACAATTTGGGCCCAAGTTAGAAGCAGAGCCTAAGGTGTAAATTATCGATAGTCCATATCTCGGAAACTATAAGAGATAATGCAATTTGGCAACCGGCAATGTAATTAGCATGCCGAATATTACTTGGAATGTGAATTGGAACGAAATCGCCAATAGATAAGACCATTTTACAATTTGGGCCCAAGTTAGAAGCAGAGCCTAAGGTGTAAATTATCGATAGTCCATATCTCGGAAACTATAAGAGATAATGCAATTTGGCAACCGGCAATGTAATTAGCATGCCGAATACCACTTGGAATGTGAATTGGAACGAAATCGCCAATAGATAAGACCATTTTACAATTTGGGCCCAAGTTAGAAGCAGAGCCTAAGGTGTAAATTATCGATAGTCCATATCTCGGAAACTATAAGAGATAATTCAATTTGGCAACCGGCAATGTAATTAGCATGCCGAATATTACTTGGAATGCGAATTGGAACGAAATCGCCAATAGATAAGACCATTTTACAATTTGGGCCCAAGTTAGAAGCAGAGCCTAAGGTGTAAATTATCGATAGTCCATATCTCGGAAACTATAAGAGATAATGCAATTTGGCAACCGGCAATGTAATTAGCATGCCGAATATTACTTGGAATGTGAATTGGAACGAAATCGCCAATAGACAAGACGATTTTACAATTTGGGCCCAAGTTAGAAGCAGAGCCTAAGGTGTAAATTACCGATAGTCCGTATCTCGGAAACTATAAGAGATAACGCAATTTGGCAACCGGCAATGTAATTAGCATGCCGAATATTACTTGGAATGTGAATTGGAACGAAATCGCCAATAGATAAGACCATTTTACAATTTGGGCCCAAGTTAGAAGCAGAGCCTAAGGTGTAAATTATCGATAGTCCATATCTCGGAAACTATAAGAGATAATGCAATTTGGCAACCGGCAATGTAATTAGCATGCCGAATATTACTTGGAATGTGAATTGGAACGAAATCGCCAATAGATAAGACGATTTTACAATTTGGGCCCAAGTTAGAAGCAGAGCCTAAGGTGTAAATTACCGATAGTCCATATCTCGGAAACTATAAGAGATAATGCAATTTGGCAACCGACAATGTAATTAGCATGCCGAATATTACTTGGAATGTGAATTGGTCGAAATCGCCAATAGATAAGACCATTTTACAATTTGGGCCCAAGTTAGAAGCAGAGCCTAAGGTGTAAATTATCGATAGTCCATATCTCGGAAACTATAAGAGATAATGCAATTTGGCAACCGGCAATTTAATTAACATGTCGAATATTACTTGGAATGTGAATTGGAACGAAATCGCCAATAGATAAGACCATTTTACAATTTGGGCTCAAGTTAGAAGCAGAGCCTAAGGTGTAAATTATCGATAGTCCATATCTCGGAAACTATAAGAGATAATGCAACTTGGCCACCGGCAATGTAATTAGCATGCCGAATATTACTTGGAATGTGAATTGGAACGAAATCGCCAATAGATAAGACCATTTTACAATTTGGGCCCAAGTTAGAAGCAGAGCCTAAGGTGTAAATTATCGATAGTCCATATCTCGGAAACTATAAGAGATAATGCAATTTGGCAACCGGCAATGTAATTAGCATGCCGAATATTACTTGGAATGTGAATTGGTCGAAATCGCCAATAGATAAGACCATTTTACAATTTGGGCCCAAGTTAGAAGCAGAGCCTAAGGTGTAAATTATCGATAGTCCATATCTCGGAAACTATAAGAGATAATGCAATTTGGCAACCGGCAATGTAATTAGCATGCCGAATATTACTTGGAATGTGAATTGGAATGAAATCGCCAATAGATAAGACCATTTTACAATTTGGGCCCAAGTTAGAAGCAGAGCCTAAGGTGTAAATTATCCATAGTCCATATCTCGAAAACTATAAGAGATAATGCAATTTGGCAACTGGCAATGTAATTAGCATGCCGAATATTACTTGGAATGTGAATTGGGACGAAATCGCCAATAGATAAGACCATTTTACAATTTGGGCCCAAGTTAGAAGCAGAGCCTAAGGTGTAAATTATCGATAGTTCATATCTCGGAAACTATAAGAGATAATGCAATTTGGCAACCGGCAATGTAATTAGCATGCCGAATACTACTTGGAATGTGAATTGGAACGAAATCGCCAATAGATAAGACCATTTTAGAGTTTGGGCCCAAGTTAGAAGCAGAGCCTAAGGTTAAAAATAATCGATAGTCCATATCTCGGAAACTATAAGAGATAATGCAATTTGGGAACCGGCAATGTAATTAGCATGCCGAATATTACTTGGAATGTGAATTGGAACGAAATCGCCAATAGATAAGACCATTTTACAATTTGGGCTCAAGTTAGAAGCAGAGCCTAAGGTGTAAATTATCGATAGTCCATATCTCGGAAACTATAAGAGATAATGCAACTTGGCCACCGGCAATGTAATTAGCATGCCGAATATTACTTGGAATGTGAATTGGAACGAAATCGCCAATAGATAAGACCATTTTACAATTTGGGCCCAAGTTAGAAGCAGAGCCTAAGGTGTAAATTATCGATAGTCCATATCTCGGAAACTATAGGAGATAATTCAATTTGGCAACCGGCAATGTAATTAGCATGCCGAATATTACTTGGAATGTGAATTGGAACGAAATCGCCAATAGATAAGACCATTTTACAATTTGGGCCCAAGTTAGAAGCAGAGCCTAAGGTGTAAATTATCGATAGTTCATATCTCGGAAACTATAAGAGATAATGCAATTTGGCAACCGGCAATGTAATTAGCATGCCGAATACTACTTGGAATGTGAATTGGAACGAAATCGCCAATAGATAAGACCATTTTAGAGTTTGGGCCCAAGTTAGAAGCAGAGCCTAAGGTTAAAAATAATCGATAGTCCATATCTCGGAAACTATAAGAGATAATGCAATTTGGGAACCGGCAATGTAATTAGCATGCCGAATATTACTTGGAATGTGAATTGGAACGAAATCGCCAATAGATAAGACCATTTTACAATTTGGGCTCAAGTTAGAAGCAGAGCCTAAGGTGTAAATTATCGATAGTCCATATCTCGGAAACTATAAGAGATAATGCAACTTGGCCACCGGCAATGTAATTAGCATGCCGAATATTACTTGGAATGTGAATTGGAACGAAATCGCCAATAGATAAGACCATTTTACAATTTGGGCCCAAGTTAGAAGCAGAGCCTAAGGTGTAAATTATCGATAGTCCATATCTCGGAAACTATAAGAGATAATGCAATTTGGCAACCGGCAATGTAATTAGCATGCCGAATATTACTTGGAATGTGAATTGGAACGAAATCGCCAATAGATAAGACGAACCTCCCAAGTTAGAAGCAGAGCCTAAGGTGTAAATTATCGATAGTCCATATCTCGGAAACTATAAGAGATAATGCAATTTGGCAACCGGCAATTTAATTAACATGCCGAATATTACTTGGAATGTGAATTGGAACGAAATCGCCAATAGATAAGACCATTTTACAATTTGGGCCCAAGTTAGAAGCAGAGCCTAAGGTGTAAATTATCGATAGTCCATATCTCGGAAACTATAAGAGATAATGCAATTTGGCAACCGGCAATGTAATTAGCATTCCGAATATTACTTGGAATGTGAATTGGAACGAAATAGCCAATAGATAAGACCATTTTACAATTTGGGCCCAAATTAGAAGCAGAGCCTAAATTGTAAATTATCGATAGTCCATATCTCTGAAACTATAAGAGATAATGCAATTTGGCAACCGGCAATGTAATCAGCATGCCGAGTATTACTTGGAATGTGAATTGGAACGAAATCGCCAATAGATAAGGCCATTTTACAATTTGGGCCCAAGTTAGAAGCAGAGCCTAAGGTGTAAATTATCGATAGTCCATATCTCGGAAACTATAAAAGATAATGCAATTTGGCAACCGGCAATGTAATTAGCATGCCGAATATTACTTGGAATGTGAATTGGAACGAAATCGCCAATAGATAAGACCATTTTACAATTTGGGTCCAAGTTAGAAGCAGAGCCTAAGGTGTAAATTATCCATAGTCCATATCTCGGAAACTATAAGAGATAATGCAATTTGGCAACTGGCAATGTAATTAGCATGCCGAATATTACTTGGCATGTGAATTGGAACGAAATCGCCAATAGATAAGACCATTTTACAATTTGGGCCCAAGTTAGAAGCAGAGCCTAAGGTGTAAATTATCGATAGTCCATATCTCGGAAACTATAAGAGATAATGCAATTTGGCAACCGGCAATGTAATTAGCATGCCGAATATTACTTGGAATGTGAATTGGAATGAAATCGCCAATAGATAAGACCATTTTACAATTTGGGCAAAAGTTAGAAGCAGAGCCTAAGGTGTAAATTATCGATAGTCCATATCTCGGAAACTATAAGAGATAATGCAATTTGGCAACCGGCAATGTAATTAGCATGCCGAATATTACTTGGAATGTGAATTGGAACGAAATCGCCAATAGATAAGACGATTTTACAATTTGGGCCCAAGTTAGAAGCAGAGCCTAAGGTGTAAATTACCGATAGTCCATATCTCGGAAACTATAAGAGATAATGCAATTTGGCAACCGGCAATGTAATTAGCATGCCGAATACTACTTGGAATGTGAATTGGAACGAAATCGCCAATAGATAAGACCATTTTACAGTTTGGGCCCAAGTTAGAAGCAGAGCCTAAGGTTAAAAATAATCGATATTCCATATCTCGGAAACTATAAGAGGTAATGCAATTTGGGAACCGGCAATGTAATTAGCATGCCGAATATTACTTGGAATGTGAATTGGAACGAAATCGCCAATAGATAAGACCATTTTACAATTTGGGCCCAAGTTAGAAGCCGAGCCTAAGGTGTAAATTATCGATAGTCCATATCTCGGAAACTATAAGAGATAATGCAATTTGGCAACCGGCAATGTAATTAGCATGCCGAATATTACTTGGAATGTGAATTGGAATGAAATCGCCAATAGATAAGATCATTTTACAATTTGGGCCCAAGTTAGAAGCAGAGCCTAAGGTGTAAATTATCCATAGTCCATATCTCGGAAACTATAAGAGATAATGCAATTTGGCAACTGGCAATGTAATTAGCATGCCGAATATTACTTGGAATGTGAATTGGGACGAAATCGCCAATAGATAAGACCATTTTACAATTTGGGCCCAAATTAGAAGCAGAGCCTAAGGTGTAAATTATCGATAGTCCATATCTCGGAAACTATAAGAGATAATGCAATTTGGCAACCGGCAATGTAATTAGCATGCCGAATATTACTTGGAATGTGAATTGGAACGAAATAGCCAATAGATAAGACCATTTTACAATTTGGGCCCAAATTGGAAGCAGAGCCTAAGGTGTAAATTATCGATAGTCCATATCTCTGAAACTATAAGAGATAATGCAATTTGGCAACCGGCAATGTAATCAGCATGCCGAGTATTACTTGGAATGTGAATTGGAACGAAATCGCCAATAGATAAGGCCATTTTACAATTTGGGCCCAAGTTAGAAGCAGAGCGTAAGTTGTAAATTATCGATAGTCCATATCTCGGAATCTATAAAAGATAATGCAATTTGGCAACCGGCAATGTAATTAGCATGCCGAATATTACTTGGAATGTGAATTGGAACGAAATCGCCAATAGATAAGACCATTTTACAATTTGGGTCCAAGTTAGAAGCAGAGCCTAAGGTGTAAATTATCCATAGTCCATATCTCGGAAACTATAAGAGATAATGCAATTTGGCAACTGGCAATGTAATTAGCATGCCGAATATTACTTGGAATGTGAATTGGAACGAAATCGCCAATAGATAAGACCATTTTACAATTTGGGCCCAAGTTAGAAGCAGAGCCTAAGGTGTAAATTATCGATAGTCCATATCTCGGAAACTATAAGAGATAATGCAATTTGGCAACAGGCAATGTAATTAGCATGCCGAATATTACTTGGAATGTGAATTGGAATGAAATCGCCAATAGATAAGACCATTTTACAATTTGGGCAAAAGTTAGAAGCAGAGCCTAAGGTGTAAATTATCGATAGTCCATATCTCGGAAACTATAAGAGATAATGCAATTTGGCAACCGGCAATGTAATTAGCATGCCGAATACTACTTGGAATGTGAATTGGAACGAAATCGCCAATAGATAAGACCATTTTACATTTTGGGCCCAAGTTAGAAGCAGAGCCTAAGGTTAAAAATAATCGATAGTCCATATCTCGGAAACTATAAGAGATAATGCAATTTGGGAACCGGCAATGTAATTAGCATGCCGAGTATTACTTGGAATGTGAATTGGAACGAAATCGCCAATAGATAAGGCCATTTTACAATTTGGGCCCAAGTTAGAAGCAGAGCGTAAGTTGTAAATTATCGATAGTCCATATCTCGGAATCTATAAAAGATAATGCAATTTGGCAACCGGCAATGTAATTAGCATGCCGAATATTACTTGGAATGTGAATTGGAACGAAATCGCCAATAGATAAGACCATTTTACAATTTGGGTCCAAGTTAGAAGCAGAGCCTAAGGTGTAAATTATCCATAGTCCATATCTCGGAAACTATAAGAGATAATGCAATTTGGCAACTGGCAATGTAATTAGCATGCCGAATATTACTTGGAATGTGAATTGGAACGAAATCGCCAATAGATAAGACCATTTTACAATTTGGGCCCAAGTTAGAAGCAGAGCCTAAGGTGTAAATTATCGATAGTCCATATCTCGGAAACTATAAGAGATAATGCAATTTGGCAACAGGCAATGTAATTAGCATGCCGAATATTACTTGGAATGTGAATTGGAATGAAATCGCCAATAGATAAGACCATTTTACAATTTGGGCAAAAGTTAGAAGCAGAGCCTAAGGTGTAAATTATCGATAGTCCATATCTCGGAAACTATAAGAGATAATGCAATTTGGCAACCGGCAATGTAATTAGCATGCCGAATACTACTTGGAATGTGAATTGGAACGAAATCGCCAATAGATAAGACCATTTTACATTTTGGGCCCAAGTTAGAAGCAGAGCCTAAGGTTAAAAATAATCGATAGTCCATATCTCGGAAACTATAAGAGATAATGCAATTTGGGAACCGGCAATGTAATTAGCATGCCGAATATTACTTGGAATGTGAATTGGAACGAAATCGCCAATAGATAAGACCATTTTACAATTTGGGCCCAAGTTAGAAGCAGAGCCTAAGGTGTAAATTATCGATAGTCCATATCTCGGAAACTATAAGAGATAATGCAATTTGGCAACCGGCAATGTAATTAGCATGCCGAATATTACTTGGAATGTGAATTGGAATGAAATCGCCAATAGATAAGACCATTTTACAATTTGGGCCCAAGTTAGAAGCAGAGCCTAAGGTGTAAATTATCCATAGTCCATATCTCGGAAACTATAAGAGATAATGCAATTTGGCAACTGGCAATGTAATTAGCATGCCGAATATTACTTGGAATGTGAATTGGAACGAAATCGCCAATAGATAAGGCCATTTTACAATTTGGGCCCAAGTTAGAAGCAGAGCGTAAGTTGTAAATTATCGATAGTCCATATCTCGGAATCTATAAAAGATAATGCAATTTGGCAACCGGCAATGTAATTAGCATGCCGAATATTACTTGGAATGTGAATTGGAACGAAATCGCCAATAGATAAGACCATTTTACAATTTGGGTCCAAGTTAGAAGCAGAGCCTAAGGTGTAAATTATCCATAGTCCATATCTCGGAAACTATAAGAGATAATGCAATTTGGCAACTGGCAATGTAATTAGCATGCCGAATATTACTTGGAATGTGAATTGGAACGAAATCGCCAATAGATAAGACCATTTTACAATTTGGGCCCAAGTTAGAAGCAGAGCCTAAGGTGTAAATTATCGATAGTCCATATCTCGGAAACTATAAGAGATAATGCAATTTGGCAACAGGCAATGTAATTAGCATGCCGAATATTACTTGGAATGTGAATTGGAATGAAATCGCCAATAGATAAGACCATTTTACAATTTGGGCAAAAGTTAGAAGCAGAGCCTAAGGTGTAAATTATCGATAGTCCATATCTCGGAAACTATAAGAGATAATGCAATTTGGCAACCGGCAATGTAATTAGCATGCCGAATACTACTTGGAATGTGAATTGGAACGAAATCGCCAATAGATAAGACCATTTTACATTTTGGGCCCAAGTTAGAAGCAGAGCCTAAGGTTAAAAATAATCGATAGTCCATATCTCGGAAACTATAAGAGATAATGCAATTTGGGAACCGGCAATGTAATTAGCATGCCGAATATTACTTGGAATGTGAATTGGAACGAAATCGCCAATAGATAAGACCATTTTACAATTTGGGCCCAAGTTAGAAGCAGAGCCTAAGGTGTAAATTATCGATAGTCCATATCTCGGAAACTATAGGAGATAATGCAATTTGGCAACCGGCAATGTAATTAGCATGCCGAATACTACTTGAAATGTGAATTGGAACGAAATCGCCAATAGATAAGACCATTTTAGAGTTAGGGCCCAAGTTAGAAGCAGAGCCTAAGGTGTAAATTATCGATAGTCCATATCTCGGAAACTATAGGAGATAATTCAATTTGGCAACCGGCAATGTAATTGGCATGCCGAATATTACTTGGAATGTGAATTGGAACGAAATCGCCAATAGATAAGACCATTTTACAATTTGGGCCCAAGTTAGAAGCAGAGCCTAAGGTGTAAATTATCGATAGTCCATATCTCGGAAACTATAAGAGATAATGCAATTTGGCAACCGGCAATGTAATTAGCATGCCGAATATTACTTGGAATGTGAATTGGAACGAAATCGCCAATAGATAAGACGATTTTACAATTTGGGCCCAAGTTAGAAGCAGAGCCCAAGGTGTAAATTATCGATAGTCCATATCTCGGAAACTATAAGAGATAATGCAATTTGGCAACCGGCAATTTAATTAACATGCCGAATATTACTTGGAATGTGAATTGGAACGAAATCGCCAATAGATAAGACCATTTTACAATTTGGGCCCAAGTTAGAAGCAGAGCCTAAGGTGTAAATTATCGATAGTCCATATCTCGGAAACTATAAGAGATAATGCAATTTGGCAACCGGCAATGTAATTAGCATGCCGAATATTACTTGGAATGTGAATTGGAACGAAATAGCCAATAGATAAGACCATTTTACAATTTGGGCCCAAATCAGAAGCAGAGCCTAAGGTGTAAATTATCGATAGTCGATATCTCTGAAACTATAAGAGATAATGCAATTTGGCAACCGGCAATGTAATCAGCATGCCGAGTATTACTTGGAATGTGAATTGGAACGAAATCGCCAATAGATAAGGCCATTTTACAATTTGGGCCCAAGTTAGAAGCAGAGCCTAAGGTGTAAATTATCGATAGTCCATATCTCGGAATCTATAAAAGATAATGCAATTTGGCAACCGGCAATGTAATTAGCATGCCGAATATTACTTGGAATGTGAATTGGAACGAAATCGCCAATAGATAAGACCATTTTACAATTTGGGTCCAAGTTAGAAGCAGAGCCTAAGGTGTAAATTATCCATAGTCCATATCTCAGAAACTATAAGAGATAATGCAATTTGGCAACTGGCAATGTAATTAGCATGCCGAATATTACTTGGAATGTGAATTGGAACGAAATCGCCAATAGATAAGACCATTTTACAATTTGGGCCCAAGTTAGAAGCAGAGCCTAAGGTGTAAATTATCGATAGTCCATATCTCGGAAACTATAAGAGATAATGCAATTTGGCAACCGGCAATGTAATTAGCATGCCGAATATTACTTGGAATGTGAATTGGAATGAAATCGCCAATAGATAAGACCATTTTACAATTTGGGCAAAAGTTAGAAGCAGAGCCTAAGGTGTAAATTATCGATAGTCCATATCTCGGAAACTATAAGAGATAATGCAATTTGGCAACCGGCAATGTAATTAGCATGCCGAATATTACTTGGAATGTGAATTGGAACGAAATCGCCAATAGATAAGACGATTTTACAATTTGGGCCCAAGTTAGAAGCAGAGCCTAAGGTGTAAATTACTGATAGTCCATATCTCGGAATCTATAAAAGATAATGCAATTTGGCAACCGGCAATGTAATTAGCATGCCGAATATTACTTGGAATGTGAATTGGAACGAAATCGCCAATAGATAAGACCATTTTACAATTTGGGTCCAAGTTAGAAGCAGAGCCTAAGGTGTAAATTATCCATAGTCCATATCTCGGAAACTATAAGAGATAATGCAATTTGGCAACTGGCAATGTAATTAGCATGCCGAATATTACTTGGAATGTGAATTGGAACGAAATCGCCAATAGATAAGACCATTTTACAATTTGGGCCCAAGTTAGAAGCAGAGCCTAAGGTGTAAATTATCGATAGTCCATATCTCGGAAACTATAAGAGATAATGCAATTTGGCAACCGGCAATGTAATTAGCATGCCGAATATTACTTGGAATGTGAATTGGAATGAAATCGCCAATAGATAAGACCATTTTACAATTTGGGCCCAAGTTAGAAGCAGAGCCTAAGGTGTAAATTATCGATAGTCCATATCTCGGAATCTATAAAAGATAATGCAATTTGGCAACCGGCAATGTAATTAGCATGCCGAATATTACTTGGAATGTGAATTGGAACGAAATCGCCAATAGATAAGACCATTTTACAATTTGGGTCCAAGTTAGAAGCAGAGCCTAAGGTGTAAATTATCCATAGTCCATATCTCGGAAACTATAAGAGATAATGCAATTTGGCAACTGGCAATGTAATTAGCATGCCGAATATTACTTGGAATGTGAATTGGAATGAAATCGCCAATAGATAAGACCATTTTACAATTTGGGCCCAAGTTAGAAGCAGAGCCTAAGGTGTAAATAATCCATAGTCCATATCTCGAAAACTATAAGAGATAATGCAATTTGGCAACTGGCAATGTAATTAGCATGCCGAATACTACTTGAAATGTGAATTGGAACGAAATCGCCAATAGATAAGACCATTTTAGAGTTAGGGCCCAAGTTAGAAGCAGAGCCTAAGGTTAAAAATAATCGATAGTCCATATCTCGGAAACTATAAGAGATAATGCAATTTGGGAACCGGCAATGTAATTAGCATGCCGAATATTACTTGGAATGTGAATTGGAACGAAATCGCCAATAGATAAGACCATTTTACAATTTGGGCCCAAGTTAGAAGCAGAGCCTAAGGTGTAAATTATCGATAGTCCATATCTCGGAAACTATAAGAGATAATGCAACTTGGCCACCGGCAATGTAATTAGCATGCCGAATATTACTTGGAATGTGAATTGGAACGAAATCGCCAATAGGTAAGACCATTTTACAATTTGGGCCCAAGTTAGAAGCAGAGCCTAAGGTGTAAATTATCGATAGTCCATATCTCGGAAACTATAGGAGATAATTCAATTTGGCAACCGGCAATGTAATTAGCATGCCGAATATTACTTGGAATGTGAATTGGAACGAAATCGCCAATAGATAAGACCATTTTACAATTTGGGCCCAAGTTAGAAGCAGAGCCTAAGGTGTAAATTATCGATAGTCCATATCTCGGAAACTATAAGAGATAATGCAATTTGGCAACCGGCAATGTAATTAGCATGCCGAATATTACTTGGAATGTGAATTGGAACGAAATCGCCAATAGATAAGACGATTTTACAATTTGGGCCCAAGTTAGAAGCAGAGCCTAAGGTGTAAATAATCCATAGTTCATATCTCGAAAACTATAAGAGATAATGCAATTTGGCAACTGGCAATGTAATTAGCATGCCGAATATTACTTGGAATGTGAATTGGGACGAAATCGCCAATAGATAAGACCATTTTACAATTTGGGCCCAAGTTAGAAGCAGAGCCTAAGGTGTAAATTATCGATAGTCCATATCTCGGAAACTATAGGAGATAATGCAATTTGGCAACCGGCAATGTAATTAGCATGCCGAATACTACTTGAAATGTGAATTGGAACGAAATCGCCAATAGATAAGACCATTTTAGAGTTAGGGCCCAAGTTAGAAGCAGAGCCTAAGGTGTAAATTATCGATAGTCCATATCTCGGAAACTATAGGAGATAATTCAATTTGGCAACCGGCAATGTAATTAGCATGCCGAATATTACTTGGAATGTGAATTGGAACGAAATCGCCAATAGATAAGACCATTTTACAATTTGGGCCCAAGTTAGAAGCAGAGCCTAAGGTGTAAATTATCGATAGTCCATATCTCGGAAACTATAAGAGATAATGCAATTTGGCAACCGGCAATGTAATTAGCATGCCGAATATTACTTGGAATGTGAATTGGAACGAAATCGCCAATAGATAAGACGATTTTACAATTTGGGCCCAAGTTAGAAGCAGAGCCCAAGGTGTAAATTATCGATAGTCCATATCTCGGAAACTATAAGAGATAATGCAATTTGGCAACCGGCAATTTAATTAACATGCCGAATATTACTTGGAATGTGAATTGGAACGAAATCGCCAATAGATAAGACCATTTTACAATTTGGGCCCAAGTTAGAAGCAGAGCCTAAGGTGTAAATTATCGATAGTCCATATCTCGGAAACTATAAGAGATAATGCAATTTGGCAACCGGCAATGTAATTAGCATGCCGAATATTACTTGGAATGTGAATTGGAACGAAATAGCCAATAGATAAGACCATTTTACAATTTGGGCCCAAATCAGAAGCAGAGCCTAAGGTGTAAATTATCGATAGTCGATATCTCTGAAACTATAAGAGATAATGCAATTTGGCAACCGGCAATGTAATCAGCATGCCGAGTATTACTTGGAATGTGAATTGGAACGAAATCGCCAATAGATAAGGCCATTTTACAATTTGGGCCCAAGTTAGAAGCAGAGCCTAAGGTGTAAATTATCGATAGTCCATATCTCGGAATCTATAAAAGATAATGCAATTTGGCAACCGGCAATGTAATTAGCATGCCGAATATTACTTGGAATGTGAATTGGAACGAAATCGCCAATAGATAAGACCATTTTACAATTTGGGTCCAAGTTAGAAGCAGAGCCTAAGGTGTAAATTATCCATAGTCCATATCTCGGAAACTATAAGAGATAATGCAATTTGGCAACTGGCAATGTAATTAGCATGCCGAATATTACTTGGAATGTTAATTGGAACGAAATCGCCAATAGATAAGACCATTTTACAATTTGGGCCCAAGTTAGAAGCAGAGCCTAAGGTGTAAATTATCGATAGTCCATATCTCGGAAACTATAAGAGATAATGCAATTTGGCAACCGGCAATGTAATTAGCATGCCGAATATTACTTGGAATGTGAATTGGAATGAAATCGCCAATAGATAAGACCATTTTACAATTTGGGCAAAAGTTAGAAGCAGAGCCTAAGGTGTAAATTATCGATAGTCCATATCTCGGAAACTATAAGAGATAATGCAATTTGGCAACCGGCAATGTAATTAGCATGCCGAATATTACTTGGAATGTGAATTGGAACGAAATCGCCAATAGATAAGACGATTTTACAATTTGGGCCCAAGTTAGAAGCAGAGCCTAAGGTGTAAATTACTGATAGTCCATATCTCGGAATCTATAAAAGATAATGCAATTTGGCAACCGGCAATGTAATTAGCATGCCGAATATTACTTGGAATGTGAATTGGAACGAAATCGCCAATAGATAAGACCATTTTACAATTTGGGTCCAAGTTAGAAGCAGAGCCTAAGGTGTAAATTATCCATAGTCCATATCTCGGAAACTATAAGAGATAATGCAATTTGGCAACTGGCAATGTAACTAGCATGCCGAATATTACTTGGAATGTGAATTGGAACGAAATCGCCAATAGATAAGACCATTTTACAATTTGGGCCCAAGTTAGAAGCAGAGCCTAAGGTGTAAATTATCGATAGTCCATATCTCGGAAACTATAAGAGATAATGCAATTTGGCAACCGGCAATGTAATCAGCATGCCGAGTATTACTTGGAATGTGAATTGGAACGAAATCGCCAATAGATAAGGCCATTTTACAATTTGGGCCCAAGTTAGAAGCAGAGCCTAAGGTGTAAATTATCGATAGTCCATATCTCGGAATCTATAAAAGATAATGCAATTTGGCAACCGGCAATGTAATTAGCATGCCGAATATTACTTGGAATGTGAATTGGAACGAAATCGCCAATAGATAAGACCATTTTACAATTTGGGTCCAAGTTAGAAGCAGAGCCTAAGGTGTAAATTATCCATAGTCCATATCTCGGAAACTATAAGAGATAATGCAATTTGGCAACTGGCAATGTAATTAGCATGCCGAATATTACTTGGAATGTGAATTGGAACGAAATCGCCAATAGATAAGACCATTTTACAATTTGGGCCCAAGTTAGAAGCAGAGCCTAAGGTGTAAATTATCGATAGTCCATATCTCGGAAACTATAAGAGATAATGCAATTTGGCAACCGGCAATGTAATTAGCATGCCGAATATTACTTGGAATGTGAATTGGAATGAAATCGCCAATAGATAAGACCATTTTACAATTTGGGCAAAAGTTAGAAGCAGAGCCTAAGGTGTAAATTATCGATAGTCCATATCTCGGAAACTATAAGAGATAATGCAATTTGGCAACCGGCAATGTTATTAGCATGCCGAATATTACTTGGAATGTGAATTGGAACGAAATCGCCAATAGATAAGACGATTTTACAATTTGGGCCCAAGTTAGAAGCAGAGCCTAAGGTGTAAATTACTGATAGTCCATATCTCGGAATCTATAAAAGATAATGCAATTTGGCAACCGGCAATGTAATTAGCATGCCGAATATTACTTGGAATGTGAATTGGAACGAAATCGCCAATAGATAAGACCATTTTACAATTTGGGTCCAAGTTAGAAGCAGAGCCTAAGGTGTAAATTATCCATAGTCCATATCTCGGAAACTATAAGAGATAATGCAATTTGGCAACTGGCAATGTAATTAGCATGCCGAATATTACTTGGAATGTGAATTGGAACGAAATCGCCAATAGATAAGACCATTTTACAATTTGGGCCCAAGTTAGAAGCAGAGCCTAAGGTGTAAATTATCGATAGTCCATATCTCGGAAACTATAAGAGATAATGCAATTTGGCAACCGGCAATGTAATTAGCATGCCGAATATTACTTGGAATGTGAATTGGAATGAAATCGCCAATAGATAAGACCATTTTACAATTTGGGCCCAAGTTAGAAGCAGAGCCTAAGGTGTAAATTATCGATAGTCCATATCTCGGAATCTATAAAAGATAATGCAATTTGGCAACCGGCAATGTAATTAGCATGCCGAATATTACTTGGAATGTGAATTGGAACGAAATCGCCAATAGATAAGACCATTTTACAATTTGGGTCCAAGTTAGAAGCAGAGCCTAAGGTGTAAATTATCCATAGTCCATATCTCGGAAACTATAAGAGATAATGCAATTTGGCAACTGGCAATGTAATTAGCATGCCGAATATTACTTGGAATGTGAATTGGAATGAAATCGCCAATAGATAAGACCATTTTACAATTTGGGCCCAAGTTAGAAGCAGAGCCTAAGGTGTAAATAATCCATAGTCCATATCTCGAAAACTATAAGAGATAATGCAATTTGGCAACTGGCAATGTAATTAGCATGCCGAATATTACTTGGAATGTGAATTGGGACGAAATCGCCAATAGATAAGACCATTTTACAATTTGGGCCCAAGTTAGAAGCAGAGCCTAAGGTGTAAATTATCGATAGTCCATATCTCGGAAACTATAGGAGATAATGCAATTTGGCAACCGGCAATGTAATTAGCATGCCGAATACTACTTGAAATGTGAATTGGAACGAAATCGCCAATAGATAAGACCATTTTAGAGTTAGGGCCCAAGTTAGAAGCAGAGCCTAAGGTTAAAAATAATCGATAGTCCATATCTCGGAAACTATAAGAGATAATGCAATTTGGGAACCGGCAATGTAATTAGCATGCCGAATATTACTTGGAATGTGAATTGGAACGAAATCGCCAATAGATAAGACCATTTTACAATTTGGGCCCAAGTTAGAAGCAGAGCCTAAGGTGTAAATTATCGATAGTCCATATCTCGGAAACTATAAGAGATAATGCAACTTGGCCACCGGCAATGTAATTAGCATGCCGAATATTACTTGGAATGTGAATTGGAACGAAATCGCCAATAGGTAAGACCATTTTACAATTTGGGCCCAAGTTAGAAGCAGAGCCTAAGGTGTAAATTATCGATAGTCCATATCTCGGAAACTATAGGAGATAATGCAATTTGGCAACCGGCAATGTAATTAGCATGCCGAATACTACTTGAAATGTGAATTGGAACGAAATCGCCAATAGATAAGACCATTTTAGAGTTAGGGCCCAAGTTAGAAGCAGAGCGTAAGTTGTAAATTATCGATAGTCCATATCTCGGAATCTATAAAAGATAATGCAATTTGGCAACCGGCAATGTAATTAGCATGCCGAATATTACTTGGAATGTGAATTGGAACGAAATCGCCAATAGATAAGACCATTTTACAATTTGGGTCCAAGTTAGAAGCAGAGCCTAAGGTGTAAATTATCCATAGTCCATATCTCGGAAACTATAAGAGATAATGCAATTTGGCAACTGGCAATGTAATTAGCATGCCGAATATTACTTGGAATGTGAATTGGAACGAAATCGCCAATAGATAAGACCATTTTACAATTTGGGCCCAAGTTAGAAGCAGAGCCTAAGGTGTAAATTATCGATAGTCCATATCTCGGAAACTATAAGAGATAATGCAATTTGGCAACAGGCAATGTAATTAGCATGCCGAATATTACTTGGAATGTGAATTGGAATGAAATCGCCAATAGATAAGACCATTTTACAATTTGGGCAAAAGTTAGAAGCAGAGCCTAAGGTGTAAATTATCGATAGTCCATATCTCGGAAACTATAAGAGATAATGCAATTTGGCAACCGGCAATGTAATTAGCATGCCGAATACTACTTGGAATGTGAATTGGAACGAAATCGCCAATAGATAAGACCATTTTACATTTTGGGCCCAAGTTAGAAGCAGAGCCTAAGGTTAAAAATAATCGATAGTCCATATCTCGGAAACTATAAGAGATAATGCAATTTGGGAACCGGCAATGTAATTAGCATGCCGAATATTACTTGGAATGTGAATTGGAACGAAATCGCCAATAGATAAGACCTTTTTACAATTTGGGCCCAAGTTAGAAGCAGAGCCTAAGGTGTAAATTATCGATAGTCCATATCTCGGAAACTATAGGAGATAATGCAATTTGGCAACCGGCAATGTAATTAGCATGCCGAATACTACTTGAAATGTGAATTGGAACGAAATCGCCAATAGATAAGACCATTTTAGAGTTAGGGCCCAAGTTAGAAGCAGAGCCTAAGGTGTAAATTATCGATAGTCCATATCTCGGAAACTATAGGAGATAATTCAATTTGGCAACCGGCAATGTAATTGGCATGCCGAATATTACTTGGAATGTGAATTGGAACGAAATCGCCAATAGATAAGACCATTTTACAATTTGGGCCCAAGTTAGAAGCAGAGCCTAAGGTGTAAATTATCGATAGTCCATATCTCGGAAACTATAAGAGATAATGCAATTTGGCAACCGGCAATGTAATTAGCATGCCGAATATTACTTGGAATGTGAATTGGAACGAAATCGCCAATAGATAAGACGATTTTACAATTTGGGCCCAAGTTAGAAGCAGAGCCCAAGGTGTAAATTATCGATAGTCCATATCTCGGAAACTATAAGAGATAATGCAATTTGGCAACCGGCAATTTAATTAACATGCCGAATATTACTTGGAATGTGAATTGGAACGAAATCGCCAATAGATAAGACCATTTTACAATTTGGGCCCAAGTTAGAAGCAGAGCCTAAGGTGTAAATTATCGATAGTCCATATCTCGGAAACTATAAGAGATAATGCAATTTGGCAACCGGCAATGTAATTAGCATGCCGAATATTACTTGGAATGTGAATTGGAACGAAATAGCCAATAGATAAGACCATTTTACAATTTGGGCCCAAATCAGAAGCAGAGCCTAAGGTGTAAATTATCGATAGTCGATATCTCTGAAACTATAAGAGATAATGCAATTTGGCAACCGGCAATGTAATCAGCATGCCGAGTATTACTTGGAAT
This sequence comes from Rhynchophorus ferrugineus, assembly GCF_030347505.1. NCBI lineage: Eukaryota > Metazoa > Arthropoda > Insecta > Coleoptera > Curculionidae > Rhynchophorus > Rhynchophorus ferrugineus. Next base: position 150,728 of record NW_027472923.1, read on the forward strand.
GTGAATTGGAACGAAATCGCCAATAGATAAGGCCATTTTACAATTTGGGCCCAAGTTAGAAGCAGAGCCTAAGGTGTAAATTATCGATAGTCCATATCTCGGAATCTATAAAAGATAATGCAATTTGGCAACCGGCAATGTAATTAGCATGCCGAATATTACTTGGAATGTGAATTGGAACGAAATCGCCAATAGATAAGACCATTTTACAATTTGGGTCCAAGTTAGAAGCAGAGCCTAAGGTGTAAATTATCCATAGTCCATATCTCGGAAACTATAAGAGATAATGCAATTTGGCAACTGGCAATGTAATTAGCATGCCGAATATGACTTGGAATGTGAATTGGAACGAAATCGCCAATAGATAAGACCATTTTACAATTTGGGCCCAAGTTAGAAGCAGAGCCTAAGGTGTAAATTATCGATAGTCCATATCTCGGAAACTATAAGAGATAATGCAATTTGGCAACCGGCAATGTAATTAGCATGCCGAATATTACTTGGAATGTGAATTGGAATGAAATCGCCAATAGATAAGACCATTTTACAATTTGGGCAAAAGTTAGAAGCAGAGCCTAAGGTGTAAATTATCGATAGTCCATATCTCGGAAACTATAAGAGATAATGCAATTTGGCAACCGGCAATGTAATTAGCATGCCGAATATTACTTGGAATGTGAATTGGAACGAAATCGCCAATAGATAAGACGATTTTACAATTTGGGCCCAAGTTAGAAGCAGAGCCTAAGGTGTAAATTACTGATAGTCCATATCTCGGAATCTATAAAAGATAATGCAATTTGGCAACCGGCAATGTAATTAGCATGCCGAATATTACTTGGAATGTGAATTGGAACGAAATCGCCAATAGATAAGACCATTTTACAATTTGGGTCCAAGTTAGAAGCAGAGCCTAAGGTGTAAATTATCCATAGTCCATATCTCGGAAACTATAAGAGATAATGCAATTTGGCAACTATCAATGTAATTAGCATGCCGAATATTACTTGGAATGTGAATTGGAACGAAATCGCCAATAGATAAGACGATTTTACAATTTGGGCCCAAGTTAGAAGCAGAGCCTAAGGTGTAAATTATCGATAGTCCATATCTCGGAAACTATAAGAGATAATGCAATTTGGCAACCGGCAATGTAATTAGCATGCCGAATATTACTTGGAATGTGAATTGGAATGAAATCGCCAATAGATAAGACCATTTTACAATTTGGGCCCAAGTTAGAAGCAGAGCCTAAGGTGTAAATTATCGATAGTCCATATCTCGGAATCTATAAAAGATAATGCAATTTGGCAACCGGCAATGTAATTAGCATGCCGAATATTACTTGGAATGTGAATTGGAACGAAATCGCCAATAGATAAGACCATTTTACAATTTGGGTCCAAGTTAGAAGCAGAGCCTAAGGTGTAAATTATCCATAGTCCATATCTCGGAAACTATAAGAGATAATGCAATTTGGCAACTGGCAATGTAATTAGCATGCCGAATACTACTTGAAATGTGAATTGGAACGAAATCGCCAATAGATAAGACCATTTTAGAGTTAGGGCCCAAGTTAGAAGCAGAGCCTAAGGTTAAAAATAATCGATAGTCCATATCTCGGAAACTATAAGAGATAATGCAATTTGGGAACCGGCAATGTAATTAGCATGCCGAATATTACTTGGAATGTGAATTGGAACGAAATCGCCAATAGATAAGACCATTTTACAATTTGGGCCCAAGTTAGAAGCAGAGCCTAAGGTGTAAATTATCGATAGTCCATATCTCGGAAACTATAAGAGATAATGCAACTTGGCCACCGGCAATGTAATTAGCATGCCGAATATTACTTGGAATGTGAATTGGAACGAAATCGCCAATAGGTAAGACCATTTTACAATTTGGGCCCAAGTTAGAAGCAGAGCCTAAGGTGTAAATTATCGATAGTCCATATCTCGGAAACTATAGGAGATAATTCAATTTGGCAACCGGCAATGTAATTAGCATGCCGAATATTACTTGGAATGTGAATTGGAACGAAATCGCCAATAGATAAGACCATTTTACAATTTGGGCCCAAGTTAGAAGCAGAGCCTAAGGTGTAAATTATCGATAGTCCATATCTCGGAAACTATAAGAGATAATGCAATTTGGCAACCGGCAATGTAATTAGCATGCCGAATATTACTTGGAATGTGAATTGGAACGAAATCGCCAATAGATAAGACGATTTTACAATTTGGGCCCAAGTTAGAAGCAGAGCCTAAGGTGTAAATAATCCATAGTTCATATCTCGAAAACTATAAGAGATAATGCAATTTGGCAACTGGCAATGTAATTAGCATGCCGAATATTACTTGGAATGTGAATTGGGACGAAATCGCCAATAGATAAGACCATTTTACAATTTGGGCCCAAGTTAGAAGCAGAGCCTAAGGTGTAAATTATCGATAGTCCATATCTCGGAAACTATAGGAGATAATGCAATTTGGCAACCGGCAATGTAATTAGCATGCCGAATACTACTTGAAATGTGAATTGGAACGAAATCGCCAATAGATAAGACCATTTTAGAGTTAGGGCCCAAGTTAGAAGCAGAGCCTAAGGTGTAAATTATCGATAGTCCATATCTCGGAAACTATAGGAGATAATTCAATTTGGCAACCGGCAATGTAATTAGCATGCCGAATATTACTTGGAATGTGAATTGGAACGAAATCGCCAATAGATAAGACCATTTTACAATTTGGGCCCAAGTTAGAAGCAGAGCCTAAGGTGTAAATTATCGATAGTCCATATCTCGGAAACTATAAGTGATAATGCAATTTGGCAACCGGCAATGTAATTAGCATGCCGAATATTACTTGGAATGTGAATTGGAACGAAATCGCCAATAGATAAGACGATTTTACAATTTGGGCCCAAGTTAGAAGCAGAGCCCAAGGTGTAAATTATCGATAGTCCATATCTCGGAAACTATAAGAGATAATGCAATTTGGCAACCGGCAATTTAATTAACATGCCGAATATTACTTGGAATGTGAATTGGAACGAAATCGCCAATAGATAAGACCATTTTACAATTTGGGCCCAAGTTAGAAGCAGAGCCTAAGGTGTAAATTATCGATAGTCCATATCTCGGAAACTATAAGAGATAATGCAATTTGGCAACCGGCAATGTAATTAGCATGCCGAATATTACTTGGAATGTGAATTGGAACGAAATAGCCAATAGATAAGACCATTTTACAATTTGGGCCCAAATCAGAAGCAGAGCCTAAGGTGTAAATTATCGATAGTCGATATCTCTGAAACTATAAGAGATAATGCAATTTGGCAACCGGCAATGTAATCAGCATGCCGAGTATTACTTGGAATGTGAATTGGAACGAAATCGCCAATAGATAAGGCCATTTTACAATTTGGGCCCAAGTTAGAAGCAGAGCCTAAGGTGTAAATTATCGATAGTCCATATCTCGGAATCTATAAAAGATAATGCAATTTGGCAACCGGCAATGTAATTAGCATGCCGAATATTACTTGGAATGTGAATTGGAACGAAATCGCCAATAGATAAGACCATTTTACAATTTGGGTCCAAGTTAGAAGCAGAGCCTAAGGTGTAAATTATCCATAGTCCATATCTCGGAAACTATAAGAGATAATGCAATTTGGCAACTGGCAATGTAATTAGCATGCCGAATATTACTTGGAATGTGAATTGGAACGAAATCGCCAATAGATAAGACCATTTTACAATTTGGGCCCAAGTTAGAAGCAGAGCCTAAGGTGTAAATTATCGATAGTCCATATCTCGGAAACTATAAGAGATAATGCAATTTGGCAACCGGCAATGTAATTAGCATGCCGAATATTACTTGGAATGTGAATTGGAATGAAATCGCCAATAGATAAGACCATTTTACAATTTGGGCAAAAGTTAGAAGCAGAGCCTAAGGTGTAAATTATCGATAGTCCATATCTCGGAAACTATAAGAGATAATGCAATTTGGCAACCGGCAATGTAATTAGCATGCCGAATATTACTTGGAATGTGAATTGGAACGAAATCGCCAATAGATAAGACGATTTTACAATTTGGGCCCAAGTTAGAAGCAGAGCCTAAGGTGTAAATTACTGATAGTCCATATCTCGGAATCTATAAAAGATAATGCAATTTGGCAACCGGCAATGTAATTAGCATGCCGAATATTACTTGGAATGTGAATTGGAACGAAATCGCCAATAGATAAGACCATTTTACAATTTGGGTCCAAGTTAGAAGCAGAGCCTAAGGTGTAAATTATCCATAGTCCATATCTCGGAAACTATAAGAGATAATGCAATTTGGCAACTGGCAATGTAATTAGCATGCCGAATATTACTTGGAATGTGAATTGGAACGAAATCGCCAATAGATAAGACCATTTTACAATTTGGGCCCAAGTTAGAAGCAGAGCCTAAGGTGTAAATTATCGATAGTCCATATCTCGGAAACTATAAGAGATAATGCAATTTGGCAACCGGCAATGTAATTAGCATGCCGAATATTACTTGGAATGTGAATTGGAATGAAATCGCCAATAGATAAGACCATTTTACAATTTGGGCCCAAGTTAGAAGCAGAGCCTAAGGTGTAAATTATCGATAGTCCATATCTCGGAATCTATAAAAGATAATGCAATTTGGCAACCGGCAATGTAATTAGCATGCCGAATATTACTTGGAATGTGAATTGGAACGAAATCGCCAATAGATAAGACCATTTTACAATTTGGGTCCAAGTTAGAAGCAGAGCCTAAGGTGTAAATTATCCATAGTCCATATCTCGGAAACTATAAGAGATAATGCAATTTGGCAACTGGCAATGTAATTAGCATGCCGAATATTACTTGGAATGTGAATTGGAATGAAATCGCCAATAGATAAGACCATTTTACAATTTGGGCCCAAGTTAGAAGCAGAGCCTAAGGTGTAAATAATCCATAGTCCATATCTCGAAAACTATAAGAGATAATGCAATTTGGCAACTGGCAATGTAATTAGCATGCCGAATATTACTTGGAATGTGAATTGGGACGAAATCGCCAATAGATAAGACCATTTTACAATTTGGGCCCAAGTTAGAAGCAGAGCCTAAGGTGTAAATTATCGATAGTCCATATCTCGGAAACTATAGGAGATAATGCAATTTGGCAACCGGCAATGTAATTAGCATGCCGAATACTACTTGAAATGTGAATTGGAACGAAATCGCCAATAGATAAGACCATTTTAGAGTTAGGGCCCAAGTTAGAAGCAGAGCCTAAGGTTAAAAATAATCGATAGTCCATATCTCGGAAACTATAAGAGATAATGCAATTTGGGAACCGGCAATGTAATTAGCATGCCGAATATTACTTGGAATGTGAATTGGAACGAAATCGCCAATAGATAAGACCATTTTACAATTTGGGCCCAAGTTAGAAGCAGAGCCTAAGGTGTAAATTATCGATAGTCCATATCTCGGAAACTATAAGAGATAATGCAACTTGGCCACCGGCAATGTAATTAGCATGCCGAATATTACTTGGAATGTGAATTGGAACGAAATCGCCAATAGGTAAGACCATTTTACAATTTGGGCCCAAGTTAGAAGCAGAGCCTAAGGTGTAAATTATCGATAGTCCATATCTCGGAAACTATAGGAGATAATTCAATTTGGCAACCGGCAATGTAATTAGCATGCCGAATATTACTTGGAATGTGAATTGGAACGAAATCGCCAATAGATAAGACCATTTTACAATTTGGGCCCAAGTTAGAAGCAGAGCCTAAGGTGTAAATTATCGATAGTCCATATCTCGGAAACTATAAGAGATAATGCAATTTGGCAACCGGCAATGTAATTAGCATGCCGAATATTACTTGGAATGTGAATTGGAACGAAATCGCCAATAGATAAGACGATTTTACAATTTGGGCCCAAGTTAGAAGCAGAGCCCAAGGTGTAAATTATCGATAGTCCATATCTCGGAAACTATAAGAGATAATGCAATTTGGCAACCGGCAATTTAATTAACATGCCGAATATTACTTGGAATGTGAATTGGAACGAAATCGCCAATAGATAAGACCATTTTACAATTTGGGCCCAAGTTAGAAGCAGAGCCTAAGGTGTAAATTATCGATAGTCCATATCTCGGAAACTATAAGAGATAATGCAATTTGGCAACCGGCAATGTAATTAGCATGCCGAATATTACTTGGAATGTGAATTGGAACGAAATAGCCAATAGATAAGACCATTTTACAATTTGGGCCCAAATCAGAAGCAGAGCCTAAGGTGTAAATTATCGATAGTCGATATCTCTGAAACTATAAGAGATAATGCAATTTGGCAACCGGCAATGTAATCAGCATGCCGAGTATTACTTGGAATGTGAATTGGAACGAAATCGCCAATAGATAAGGCCATTTTACAATTTGGGCCCAAGTTAGAAGCAGAGCCTAAGGTGTAAATTATCGATAGTCCATATCTCGGAATCTATAAAAGATAATGCAATTTGGCAACCGGCAATGTAATTAGCATGCCGAATATTACTTGGAATGTGAATTGGAACGAAATCGCCAATAGATAAGACCATTTTACAATTTGGGTCCAAGTTAGAAGCAGAGCCTAAGGTGTAAATTATCCATAGTCCATATCTCGGAAACTATAAGAGATAATGCAATTTGGCAACTGGCAATGTAATTAGCATGCCGAATATTACTTGGAATGTGAATTGGAACGAAATCGCCAATAGATAAGACCATTTTACAATTTGGGCCCAAGTTAGAAGCAGAGCCTAAGGTGTAAATTATCGATAGTCCATATCTCGGAAACTATAAGAGATAATGCAATTTGGCAACCGGCAATGTAATTAGCATGCCGAATATTACTTGGAATGTGAATTGGAATGAAATCGCCAATAGATAAGACCATTTTACAATTTGGGCAAAAGTTAGAAGCAGAGCCTAAGGTGTAAATTATCGATAGTCCATATCTCGGAAACTATAAGAGATAATGCAATTTGGCAACCGGCAATGTAATTAGCATGCCGAATATTACTTGGAATGTGAATTGGAACGAAATCGCCAATAGATAAGACGATTTTACAATTTGGGCCCAAGTTAGAAGCAGAGCCTAAGGTGTAAATTACTGATAGTCCATATCTCGGAAACTATAAGAGATAATGCAATTTGGCAACCGGCAATGTAATTAGCATGCCGAATACTACTTGGAATATGAATTGGAACGAAATCGCCAATAGATAAGACCATTTTACAGTTTGGGCCCAAGTTAGAAGCAGAGCCTAAGGTTAAAAATAATCGATAGTCCATATCTCGGAAACTATAAGAGATAATGCAATTTGGGAACCGGCAATGTAATTAGCATGCCGAATATTACTTGGAATCTGAATTGGAACGAAATCGCCAATAGATAAGACCATTTTACAATTTGGGCCCAAGTTAGAAGCAGAGCCTAAGGTGTAAATTATCGATAGTCCATATCTCGGAAACTATAAGAGATAATGCAATTTGGCAACCGGCAATGTAATTAGCATGCCGAATATTACTTGGAATGTGAATTGGAATGAAATCGCCAATAGATAAGACCATTTTACAATTTGGGCCCAAGTTAGAAGCAGAGCCTAAGGTGTAAATTATCCATAGTCCATATCTCGGAAACTATAAGAGATAATGCAATTTGGCAACCGGCAATGTAATTAGCATGCCGAATATTACTTGGAATGTGAATTGGAATGAAATCGCCAATAGATAAGACCATTTTACAATTTGGGCCCAAGTTAGAAGCAGAGCCTAAGGTGTAAATTATCCATAGTCCATATCTCGGAAACTATAAGAGATAATGCAATTTGGCAACTGGCAATGTAATTAGCATGCCGAATATTACTTGGAATGTGAATTGGGACGAAATCGCCAATAGATAAGACTATTTTACAATTTGGGCCCAAGTTAGAAGCAGAGCCTAAGGTGTAAATTATCGATAGTCCATATCTCGGAAACTATAAGAGATAATGCAATTTGGCAACCGGCAATGTAATTAGCATGCCGAATACTACTTGGAATGTGAATTGGAACGAAATCGCCAATAGATAAGGTGTAAATTATCCATAGTCCATATCTCGGAAACTATAAGAGATAATGCAATTTGGCAACCGGCAATGTAATTAGCATGCCGAATATTACTTGGAATGTGAATTGGGACGAAATCGCCAATAGATAAGACTATTTTACAATTTGGGCCCAAGTTAGAAGCAGAGCCTAAGGTGTAAATTATCGATAGTCCATATCTCGGAAACTATAAGAGATAATGCAATTTGGCAACCGGCAATGTAATTAGCATGCCGAATACTACTTGGAATGTGAATTGGAACGAAATCGCCAATAGATAAGACCATTTTACAGTTTGGGCCCAAGTTAGAAGCAGAGCCTAAGGTTAAAAATAATCGATAGTCCATATCTCGGAATCTATAAGAGATAATGCAATTTGGGAACCGGCAATGTAATTAGCATGCCGAATATTACTAGGAATGTGAATTGGAACGAAATCGCCAATAGAGAAGACCATTTTACAATTTGGGCCCAAGTTAGAAGCAGAGCCTAAGGTGTAAATTATCGATAGTCTATATCTCGGAAACTATAAGAGATAATGCAATTTGGCAACCGGCAATGTAATTAGCATGCCGAATAATACTTGGAATGTGAATTGGAACGAAATCGCCAATAGGTAAGACCATTTTACAATTTGGGCCCAAGTTAGAAGCAGAGCCTAAGGTGTAAATTATCGATAGTCCATATCTCGGAAACTATAAGAGATAATTCAATTTGGCCACCGGCAATGTAATTAGCATGCCGAATATTACTTGGAATGTGAATTGGAACGAAATCGCCAATAGATAAGACCATTTTACAATTTGGGCCCAAGTTAGAAGCAGAGCCTAAGGTGTAAATCATCGATAGTCCATATCTCGGAAACTATAAGAGATAATTCAATTTGGCCACCGGCAATGTAATTAGCATGCCGAATATTACTTGGAATGTGAATTGGAACGAAATCGCCAATAGATAAGGCCATTTTACAATTTGGGCCCAAGTTAGAAGCAGAGCCTAAGGTGTAAATTATCGATAGTCCATATCTCGGAAACTATAAGAGATAATGCAATTTGGCAACCGGCAATGTAATTGGCATGCCGAGTATTACTTGGAATGTGAATTGGAACAAAATCGCCAATAGATAAGACCATTTTACAATTTGGGCCCAAGTTAGAAGCAGAGCCTAAGGTGTAAATTATCGATAGTCCATATCTCGGAAACTAAAAGAGATAATGCAATTTGGCAACCGGCAATGTAATTAGCATGCCGAATATTACTTGGAATGTGAATTGGAACGAAATCGCCAATAGATAAGACCATTTTACAATTTGGGCCCAAGTTAGAAGCAGAGCCTAAGGTGTAAATTATCGATAGTCCATATCTCGGAAACTCTAAGAGATAATGCAGTTTCGCAACCGGCAATGTAATTAGCATGCCGAATATTACTTGGAATGTGAATTGGGACGAAATCGCCAATAGATAAGACCATTTTACAATTTGGGCCCAAGTTAGAAGCAGAGCCTAAGGTGTAAATTATCGATAGTCCATATCTCGGAAACTATAAGAGATAATGCAATATGGCAACCGGCAATGTAATTAGCATGCCGAATATTACTTGGAATGTGAATTGGAACGAAATCGCCAATAGATAAGACCATTTTACAATTTGGGCCCAAGTTAGAAGCAGAGCCTAAGGTGTAAATTATCGATAGTCCATATCTCGGAAACTATAAGAGATAATGCAATTTGGCAACCGGCAATGTAATTAGCATGCCGAATACCACTTGGAATGTGAATTGGAACGAAATCGCCAATAGATAAGACCATTTTACAATTTGGGCCCAAGTTAGAAGCAGAGCCTAAGGTGTAAATTATCGATAGTCCATATCTCGGAAACTATAAGAGATAATTCAATTTGGCAACCGGCAATGTAATTAGCATGCCGAATATTACTTGGAATGCGAATTGGAACGAAATCGCCAATAGATAAGACCATTTTACAATTTGGGCCCAAGTTAGAAGCAGAGCCTAAGGTGTAAATTATCGATAGTCCATATCTCGGAAACTATAAGAGATAATGCAATTTGGCAACCGGCAATGTAATTAGCATGCCGAATATTACTTGGAATGTGAATTGGAACGAAATCGCCAATAGACAAGACGATTTTACAATTTGGGCCCAAGTTAGAAGCAGAGCCTAAGGTGTAAATTACCGATAGTCCGTATCTCGGAAACTATAAGAGATAACGCAATTTGGCAACCGGCAATGTAATTAGCATGCCGAATATTACTTGGAATGTGAATTGGAACGAAATCGCCAATAGATAAGACCATTTTACAATTTGGGCCCAAGTTAGAAGCAGAGCCTAAGGTGTAAATTATCGATAGTCCATATCTCGGAAACTATAAGAGATAATGCAATTTGGCAACCGGCAATGTAATTAGCATGCCGAATATTACTTGGAATGTGAATTGGAACGAAATCGCCAATAGATAAGACGATTTTACAATTTGGGCCCAAGTTAGAAGCAGAGCCTAAGGTGTAAATTACCGATAGTCCATATCTCGGAAACTATAAGGGATAATGCAATTTGGCAACCGACAATGTAATTAGCATGCCGAATATTACTTGGAATGTGAATTGGTCGAAATCGCCAATAGATAAGACCATTTTACAATTTGGGCCCAAGTTAGAAGCAGAGCCTAAGGTGTAAATTATCGATAGTCCATATCTCGGAAACTATAAGAGATAATGCAATTTGGCAACCGGCAATTTAATTAACATGTCGAATATTACTTGGAATGTGAATTGGAACGAAATCGCCAATAGATAAGGCCATTTTACAATTTGGGCTCAAGTTAGAAGCAGAGCCTAGGGTGTAAATTATCGATAGTCCATATCTCGGAAACTATAAGAGATAATGCAACTTGGCCACCGGCAATGTAATTAGCATGCCGAATATTACTTGGAATGTGAATTGGAACGAAATCGCCAATAGATAAGACCATTTTACAATTTGGGCCCAAGTTAGAAGCAGAGCCTAAGGTGTAAATTATCGATAGTCCATATCTCGGAAACTATAAGAGATAATGCAATTTGGCAACCGGCAATGTAATTAGCATGCCGAATATTACTTGGAATGTGAATTGGTCGAAATCGCCAATAGATAAGACCATTTTACAATTTGGGCCCAAGTTAGAAGCAGAGCCTAAGGTGTAAATTATCGATAGTCCATATCTCGGAAACTATAAGAGATAATGCAATTTGGCAACCGGCAATGTAATTAGCATGCCGAATATTACTTGGAATGTGAATTGGAATGAAATCGCCAATAGATAAGACCATTATACAATTTGGGCCCAAGTTAGAAGCAGAGCCTAAGGTGTAAATTATCCATAGTCCATATCTCGAAAACTATAAGAGATAATGCAATTTGGCAACTGGCAATGTAATTAGCATGCCGAATATTACTTGGAATGTGAATTGGGACGAAATCGCCAATAGATAAGACCATTTTACAATTTGGGCCCAAG